>NW_005353920.1:330492-344065 GCF_000412655.1 Myotis brandtii
ATATGTAGAGAGATGTTGAGATAGAAATCCCCTCATCAAATGTAGAACCTTTCTTTTTTACTTTTTCATCATATGGGTTAGCTAATAATATGTTTTATAATAAAAAGATGAACCTTTTTTACATTATTTTGCAAAATTACATAACATAAAAGTACCACTGCTAAGTTATATATGTGCAAAAACATATATTGGTTTTGCTATTTCTCATTTAAAGTTAAAATGAGTCATTCCAAATTTCTTTTCATTTTCATTTTTAAAGTTTATCTTTTCAAGGAGCCATGTTTCAAAAATAGAATTGAAAATTCAGTGGAAAACTAATAACATTCAAAATGATATTTGGAAGTTTTATATAAAAGTCTGAAAATTCTTGTTGATAAGGAATGTACAAGATTAAAGACTTCATTCTTCCATGTTTTAACTATGTCTTGAAATATAATTATTTAAACTCTGGGAAAGATAATTGTTAATTATGACTTAATATAATCTATGTTTTGCATAAAATGGGTTCTTCTCTATAATTTAAGTCCAGAAGGACATTTTGAAGTAGGAGGGTGATAGGCCCTGACATAAAGCATAAGGATTGAGACAGATTTCTGCACAAAACATTTGAAATCTATTAGTAATATTTATTCAAGTATTGACTAAGTATATTTAATGTATAATTTTGATGACTCTTGATATTTTCCTCTAGTTCAGATGTGTACCAAAATATGCAAAGTTAATTCTTATGCACTTGTTCATGAAGGTCAATTTGATGAAATGGTAAGCATTGCCCAGAGGAAATATCACCATCAATTGTCCATAGTTTGGATTCTTCCAAGTGCAGTCCTGAGAAGCACAGGTAAAGAACTGGGGAAAGTGGGACAGAGAAAAGCCATTAAGGAAAGTATTAATAAGTTCTATGCTCCTAAGGGCAGCTTTGGCACAATCCTGCTGGGGTGTGGTGGCCAGCTGAAGAACATCTACACTAATAAAAGAGAAACATGCAAATTGACCATCCATCCTCTACGTCCACCAGCCAATCAGAGTGAGTATGCAAATTAACCCAACTAAGGTGGTGGTTAATTTGCATATGCAGGCACAGAACTAAGACTGAAGACAGCGTAGAAGGAAGCCAAGTGCTGCAGAAGGGAGCGAAGCTGCAGAGAAGCAAGTGGGGCGGTGGTGATGGGAGGGAAGCCCACCAAGGCGGGCTTCTCACCCTTCTCTCCTTCACTCCGGCCGCAGGAAGCCCTATTCTTGCAGGAATAGGCCCAAGGAAGCCCTATTCTTACAGGAATCTTCCTGCAACAGGTCTCTAGTTGTGAAATAAACTCCAGAACTGTCTTATCACAGGGTGGGTAGACGCTAACATTTACCTATCAACTCTCATCCTGCATTGGTAGAGAGTTGCTGCCAAGGGTGATACCTGCACACTACAGAATTGCATCTGATGGTGGGGAATAAGCTCTGTGGGTGCTGGAGAAAGCCCTCAGGCAAAAAGGAGGGCAGATGTTAAGAAGCTTAACTGCTTCAAGTTAAGAAGCAGTCAGCATGGTGGAAACTGACTGTAGGGACAGGTGATATCAGGTAGCCCATGGCAAATGTCCTGGTTCAATAACTTCTGCCACACTCTACTTTCTATCTGTGTTTATGTATCTACTCATCCAATATTTATGGAACACCTTTTATTAGGGAAAGATCTGCTCTAAATGCTTGGAAAACATCAGTCAACAAAATAAAATCCTCACTGTTATGAAAATTTTATTCTAGTGGGAAAGACAGAGAAAAAAAACCCCAATGATTATATAATTGTGTGATAGAGAGAGTGAAATTTTTAGGATTTATAGTAAAATTGTCAACTCCTGCCCACCCCTTCTCTACACCTGCAAGCAACTGAGAGTAACAAACAGAAAGTTAGGGTTCATTATGTCAGGATTTTGCCCTGTAGATACCTGAAAATGATAAGAAAGATTGTATCTTGTATTAAAGAGTCAAATTTTTATATGTCAAGGATACTATAGAATGACTAGTGGATTCTCTGAGATGTTTGATTAAATAATTAAATTCTTATTTGACTTTGAAATAGTGATGTTATTTTAAATTTTATTTTGTTCTTGATTTAATCTACAAAAATTCTTAGCATTTTTGGAATGAATAATATTTGAAATATGTCAAGTCACCAGAGTATACTTGGATTAATGATATATCTTTTTTTTCTCAGGAAATATCATAAACTATGTACAAATATACATGTTTATTTTTGTCTCTAGCCCATAGCATAACACCTATCATATAAGATGCACTACATTATCTGTCCAAAATATATACGCATGGTTTTATTTTAAGCATTAACTTAATATTGTGAAATTGTTATTTGAGCATTTTAATTTTTATATTTGGCACCAAACCATCTCTGCATATGTTTTTATCCCCTCATGTATTTAAATTTTGAAAGTAAATTAGCAATAGAGTCCAAAGAGAGAAGAAAAACTATTTTTTAATCATTCTAAAACTTAATTGAGAATGTTCTGCAGTAGGACTGTGTAAGTAAAACTTTGAATATAGTGGTTGGTAGTGGTAAGCAGGCCAAAAAATAGGCAGTTTCTAAAATTTCCTACATAAAGTATATTTCTTATATACAAGTACCAGAGAATTTATGAGATTAATTTCTGAAATGTATGTGTATTAAGTTGAAGGAGTTGCTGTCTTCTTTTGATTGTTTTTCTCCAAACTCCCCAAAAAGGAAGAATCATAAGCTTTTAAATATATAGTGAAGTAGAGACTGTTCCCTCTAGGAATAACTTTAATAAAATAGTGCTATATAAATATAGTCTCTAGTGTTTCTTCCTCTCTGAAATAAATGGTACAGATTGCTCTAAACATATTAAACCACTGATAAACATATAGTAGTGTATTAAACATGAATAAAGGTTCATGAATTCCAAAAGAAATTACTAAATCTACTACTACTACTACCTCCAACAACTGCTAGTACCACAC
This sequence comes from Myotis brandtii, assembly GCF_000412655.1. Lineage (NCBI taxonomy): Eukaryota > Metazoa > Chordata > Mammalia > Chiroptera > Vespertilionidae > Myotis > Myotis brandtii. Next base: position 333,475 of record NW_005353920.1, read on the forward strand.
ACACACACACATAAAGAAGAAGCTGTAGTTAAATTCTACAGCATAGGCAGATCTCAGAGACATTGCAGATTTGGTTCCAGGCTGCCGGAAGCTGGTCCATCCTTGCTGCTTGACACAGTCGCTTCAGGGAAGAAACATCTGCACAGCATATGTTTCAAGGGACCTGGCATACTGTTCTTAATATGTTTGCTCCCCTTCTTAGAGCTATGTGTTGTAACCAGCGCCACCTCCCCGAGAAAGGTTGTTTCCCCAGGTAGGGATGTTTCCCTGGAGTTAGGGATTAACAGGACTAAGGAAGGGAATAAATCAGTAAAACCCCTTAACTAAGTGCCAGGCGGGTAGTTAATCACCTTAACTACGAACAATCATGCTTAAGCTACATAATCTTTACTTAGGATAATCTCCTTCAGTTACTTCCTTATAGCTTAACAGAACAGTAGAGTAGTGACCTTGGAATGGAGATAACAAACTAGCCCTAACCTTTGGAATAGAATGGCTAGGATTAAAAAAATCAACACTAGATGAAGATGGGATTTTTGGCAAAGATCAGATAAGAAACTATGGACATGAAACAAGGAACTGTAGAAGGTCAAGGGAGGACCCAAAACATGTGATGATGTAACTATAGAGGCATGCTTATAGGATCAAATGGTAAAAATACAGATGTAACAGGAGAATAATGAGAGAATATAACTATGATGATGATCTGAATGCTGTCTCCATGTCCTTCATTCTTTGCCAACTCCGTCCACACCTTTGGGAACCCCTGGACCGCTGGGATTGGACCCCGGCACCAGGCCACAGAAGTAGAGTGAATATAGCAAAAAAGGAAGCCAGATGCATTGTTGGGTCTCCCAGTGCATATAAAAGTTATGTTTTCACTCTACTGTAAGTCTATTAACTGCACAAGAGTTTTTAAAAATCAATGCACACACCTCAATTTAAAAATAGTTCATTGCTAAAAGTGCTAACCATCATCTCAGCCTTCAGCAAATCCTAACATTTTTGCTGGAAAGGGTCTTGCCTTGATGCTAACGGCTACTGACTGATCAGGGTAGTGTTTGCTAAAGGTTGGGGTGGCTGTTTGATAGCATTTTACCCACAGAACTTCTTTCAAAATTGGAGTCAGTCTTCTCAAATGCTGCTGTTTCTTTATCAAGTAAGTTTCTGGAATAGTCTAACCCAGTGGTTGGCAAACTGGGGCTTGTGAGCCACATGTGACTCTTTGGCCCCTTGAGTGTGGCTCTTCCACAAAATACCGACTTCTGAACATGGGCCATGAAGTTTCAATCGCACTGTACGTGCGCACCCGCACGTGGTATTTTATGGAAGAGCCACACTCAAGGGGCCAAAGAGCCGCATGTGGCTCACGAGCCGCAGTTAGCTGACCACTGGTTTAACCCTTTTGTTATCATTTCAACAATCTCCACAGCATCTGTAACAGCAGTAGATCCCATCTCAAGAAACACTTTTTTTGTTCCTCCATAAAAAGGAACTTTTCAACCATTAAAGTTTTATCATGAGTCCCTGGTCAGGTGGCTCAGTGACTTGGAGTGCAGGCCCATATAGCAAAAAGGTTGTGGGTTTGATTCCTGGTCAGGTCACATTAGTTGTGGGCTTGATTCTGGTTGGGGCATGTATAGGAGGCAAATTATCAATGTTTCTTTCTCACATTGAGATATCTATCTCTTTCTCTCTCTCTCTGTCTCCCTTCCTCTCTCTCTCTCTCTAAAATTAATAAACTTATCCTTGGGTGGGACTTTAAAAAAAGTTTTATCATAATATTGCACCAATTCAATCCCATCTTCAGGCTCCACTTCTAATTCTAGTTTTCTTGCTATTTTCACCACATCTGCAGTTACTTCCTCAACTTCTTCCAAACTTCTGTTAATGCTGATATTTTGATATCTTTTCACGAATCACAAATGCCCTAAATGATATCTAAAAAGGTGAATTATTTGCGGAAGGTTTTCAATTAACTTTGCCTAGATCCATCCTGAGAATCACTATCTATGACAACTATAGTTTTACAAAATGTATTTCTTAAATAATAAGACTTGAAAGTTGAAATTTCTCTTTGATCCATGGGCTGCCGAATGGATATATATTTTTTTTCACTGAGTAATATCTTTTTATTTTTCTGATATTTTAAATCGTTATTGTTGAAAGTATTACAGATGTCGCCTTTCCCCTCATTTCCCTCTTCTAGCCCACACCTGCCTCCCCCTTCCCCAGGCCTTCACCACACTATTTTCTGTGTTCATGGGTTATGCATATATTGTATGCATACAAGTTCTTTGGTTAATCTCTTCCTAACCACCCACCCACCCCCAGATATTTTGTTAGCAAGCATGAAAACAACATTAATCTCATTGTAAATCTCCATCAGAGCTCTCAGGTGATCAGATGCATTGTCAATGAGCAGTAACACTTCGAAGGAAATATTTTTTTTTTCTGAGCAGTAGTTCTCAACAGTGGGTTTAAAATATTCATAAACTGTGTTGTGAACAGATGTGTTGTCCTCCAGGCTTTTATGTTCAATTTACAGAGCATAGGCATAATAGATTTAGAATAATTTCCCAAGGCCCTAAGATTTCTTGAATAATAAATGAGCATTGGTTTAAACTTAAAGTCGCCAGTTTCATTAGCCCCTAACAAGAGAGGCAACCTATCCTTTGAAACTTTAAAGCCAAGCATGACTTTTCCTGTCTAGTTATGCAAGTCCTAGACAGTATCTTCTTCCAAGATTCTGTTTTTTCAATATTGAAAATCTCTTGTTTAGTGTGGCCACTTTTATTATCTTAGCTAGATCATCTGGCTCCACCTTGCACTTTTATGTTATGGAGATGGCTTCTTTCCTTAAACCTCAGGAACCAATCTCTGCTAGCTTTGAATTTTTCTTTTGTAGCTTCCTCACTTCTCTCAGCCTTCATAGAACTGAAAAGAGTTACCTTGCTCTGGATTAGGCTTTGGCTTAAAAGAATGGTTAATCTTTTATCCAGATCACTAAAACTTTCTCCATATCAGCAATAAGGCTGTTTCACTTTCTTACCATTTATGTGCTCACTGAAGTAGGACTTTACATTCAAGAACTTCTCCTTTGCATTCACAACTTGACTACTGTTTGGCCCAAGAGACCTACTTTTTTTTGGCCTAACTCGGATTCTAACATGCCTTCCTCATTAAGCATATTTATTTCTGGCTTTTGATTTAAAGTGAGAGATATGCACTTTTTATTTCACTTGAACACTTAAAGACCATGGTAGGGTAATTTTGTTGTTCCAGTTTTAACATTGTTGTGGCTCAGAGGATAGGGAGGCCCAAATAGAGAGAGACAGATAGTGGACCGGCCAGTGGGTAGAGCCATCAGAATATACACAACATTTATTAAGTTAACGTCTTACATGGTCATAGTTCATGGTGCTCCAAAACAATTAAAGCAGTAACATAAAAGATCACTGATTGCCGGAAACCAATTCCAGCATGTACAGCAGGGCTGAATCTGGGAATGGCTGATGGCATTTCCCCAAACCTGAAGAGGATACATTAAATTGATTTCTTGGCTGCCAGACAGCTAAAGGGCATCTTAATCTACATGTTATTGCCTCCTACTGGCCAAACACCTGAACAGCCGTAGGCTAATTCTTCCATTTCTGACAATGGACTCTGTACGAAACCCTGACCCTTTGAAGTGTATATCTCTGCTTCGCCTCAGCACAAGTTATGTTAAAAACAAGCATAGGGTCCTGGGACGAGGAGACCTTAGACCTTAGACCTGAGACCTTAGAACTTAGACCTGAGACCTTAGAACTTAGAACTTAGAACTTAGAACTTCGTTTTCTTTAAGCTAAGCTCCTCTGACCCCCAAATGCCTTTCCCTTTCAAAATTATGCTTCGTCTCTGGACTCTTATTTAATCTATGCACAACCTTCTCCAGATTTCCTGAACCCTTCTTGATGCTGGAATAAGAACCCTGGCAACTGATCACAGATCACCATAACAATGTAGTAATAATGAAAAAGTTTGAAATACAGTTGCTAGAATCACCAAAATGTAACACAGACATGAAGTGGGCAAATGTGGTTGAAAATGGAAATTATAGACTTGCTCAGCAAAGAGTTGTCATAAACCTTCAATTTGTAAGGAAAAAAAACCATATTTGTAAAGCAAAGTGAAGTGCAGTATGCTTGTTGTTAATATTTTTATAAAGTAATTATAATTTGATAATTTCAAATGCGGATTATTTAAAATAGTTACATACTATTATAATTGATTTCAGAAACTACAACACAAGTACAAAATCATGGTCAAGTAAACATGGTAACTACTTTCTAAAAATCATGTCTATTAGTTATATAATTTTACAATAATAATTGTTAAGCTGTATTCTTATATTTGCACTAGAGGCCAGGTGCACAAAAATTTGTGCACTCGGGGGGGTGGGGAGGGGGGGTCCCCCAGCCTGGCCTGTGCCCTCTGGCAGTCTGGGACCCCTCGGGAGATAACGACCTGCTGGCTTAGGCCTGCTTCCGGGTGGCAGAGGGCAGGCTTGTTTTTAACATAACTTGTGCTGAGGCGAAGCAGAGATATACACTTCAAAGGGTCAGGGTTTCGTACAGAGTCCATTGTCAGAAATGGAAGAATTAGCCTACGGCTGTTCAGGTGTTTGGCCAGTAGGAGGCAATAACATGTAGATTAAGATGCCCTTTAGCTGTCTGGCAGCCAAGAAATCAATTTAATGTATCCTCTTCAGGTTTGGGGAAATGCCATCAGCCATTCCCAGATTCAGCCCTGCTGTACATGCTGGAATTGGTTTCCGGCAATCAGTGATCTTTTATGTTACTGCTTTAATTGTTTTGGAGCACCATGAACTATGACCATGTAAGACGTTAACTTAATAAATGTTGTGTATATTCTGATGGCTCTACCCACTGGCCGGTCCACTATCTGTCTCTCTCTATTTGGGCCTCCCTATCCTCTGAGCCACAACAATGTTAAAACTGGAACAACAAAATTACCCTACCATGGTCTTTAAGTGTTCAAGTGAAATAAAAAGTGCATATCTCTCACTTTAAATCAAAAGCCAGAAATAAATATGCTTAATGAGGAAGGCATGTTAGAATCCGAGTTAGGCCAAAAAAAAGTAGGTCTCTTGGGCCAAACAGTAGTCAAGTTGTGAATGCAAAGGAGAAGTTCTTGAATGTAAAGTCCTACTTCAGTGAGCACATAAATGGTAAGAAAGTGAAACAGCCTTATTGCTGATATGGAGAAAGTTTTAGTGATCTGGATAAAAGATTAACCATTCTTTTAAGCCAAAGCCTAATCCAGAGCAAGGTAACTCTTTTCAGTTCTATGAAGGCTGAGAGAAGTGAGGAAGCTACAAAAGAAAAATTCAAAGCTAGCAGAGATTGGTTCCTGAGGTTTAAGGAAAGAAGCCATCTCCATAACATAAAAGTGCAAGGTGGAGCCAGATGATCTAGCTAAGATAATAAAAGTGGCCACACTAAACAAGAGATTTTCAATATTGAAAAAACAGAATCTTGGAAGAAGATACTGTCTAGGACTTGCATAACTAGACAGGAAAAGTCATGCTTGGCTTTAAAGTTTCAAAGGATAGGTTGCCTCTCTTGTTAGGGGCTAATGAAACTGGCGACTTTAAGTTTAAACCAATGCTCATTTATTATTCAAGAAATCTTAGGGCCTTGGGAAATTATTCTAAATCTATTATGCCTATGCTCTGTAAATTGAACATAAAAGCCTGGAGGACAACACATCTGTTCACAACACAGTTTATGAATATTTTAAACCCACTGTTGAGAACTACTGCTCAGAAAAAAAAAATATTTCCTTCGAAGTGTTACTGCTCATTGACAATGCATCTGATCACCTGAGAGCTCTGATGGAGATTTACAATGAGATTAATGTTGTTTTCATGCTTGCTAACAAAATATCTGGGGGTGGGTGGGTGGTTAGGAAGAGATTAACCAAAGAACTTGTATGCATACAATATATGCATAACCCATGAACACAGAAAATAGTGTGGTGAAGGCCTGGGGAAGGGGGAGGCAGGTGTGGGCTAGAAGAGGGAAATGAGGGGAAAGGCGACATCTGTAATACTTTCAACAATAACGATTTAAAATATCAGAAAAATAAAAAGATATTACTCAGTGAAAAAAAATATATATCCATTCGGCAGCCCATGGATCAAAGAGAAATTTCAACTTTCAAGTCTTATTATTTAAGAAATACATTTTGTAAAACTATAGTTGTCATAGATAGTGATTCTCAGGATGGATCTAGGCAAAGTTAATTGAAAACCTTCCGCAAATAATTCACCTTTTTAGATATCATTTAGGGCATTTGTGATTCGTGAAAAGATATCAAAATATCAGCATTAACAGAAGTTTGGAAGAAGTTGAGGAAGTAACTGCAGATGTGGTGAAAATAGCAAGAAAACTAGAATTAGAAGTGGAGCCTGAAGATGGGATTGAATTGGTGCAATATTATGATAAAACTTTTTTTAAAGTCCCACCCAAGGATAAGTTTATTAATTTTAGAGAGAGAGAGAGAGGAAGGGAGACAGAGAGAGAGAGAAAGAGATAGATATCTCAATGTGAGAAAGAAACATTGATAATTTGCCTCCTATACATGCCCCAACCAGAATCAAGCCCACAACTAATGTGACCTGACCAGGAATCAAACCCACAACCTTTTTGCTATATGGGCCTGCACTCCAAGTCACTGAGCCACCTGACCAGGGACTCATGATAAAACTTTAATGGTTGAAAAGTTCCTTTTTATGGAGGAACAAAAAAAGTGTTTCTTGAGATGGGATCTACTGCTGTTACAGATGCTGTGGAGATTGTTGAAATGATAACAAAAGGGTTAAACCAGTGGTCGGCTAACTGCGGCTCGTGAGCCACATGCGGCTCTTTGGCCCCTTGAGTGTGGCTCTTCCACAAAATACCGACTTCTGAACATGGGCCATGAAGTTTCAATCGCACTGTACGTGCGCACCCGCACGTGGTATTTTATGGAAGAGCCACACTCAAGGGGCCAAAGAGCCGCATGTGGCTCACGAGCCGCAGTTAGCCGACCACTGGTTTAACCCTTTTGTTATCATTTCAACAATCTCCACAGCATCTGTAACAGCAGTAGATCCCATCTCAAGAAACACTTTTTTTGTTCCTCCATAAAAAGGAACTTTTCAACCATTAAAGTTTTATCATGAGTCCCTGGTCAGGTGGCTCAGTGACTTGGAGTGCAGGCCCATATAGCAAAAAGGTTGTGGGTTTGATTCCTGGTCAGGTCACATTAGTTGTGGGCTTGATTCTGGTTGGGGCATGTATAGGAGGCAAATTATCAATGTTTCTTTCTCACATTGAGATATCTATCTCTTTCTCTCTCTCTCTGTCTCCCTTCCTCTCTCTCTCTCTCTAAAATTAATAAACTTATCCTTGGGTGGGACTTTAAAAAAAGTTTTATCATAATATTGCACCAATTCAATCCCATCTTCAGGCTCCACTTCTAATTCTAGTTTTCTTGCTATTTTCACCACATCTGCAGTTACTTCCTCAACTTCTTCCAAACTTCTGTTAATGCTGATATTTTGATATCTTTTCACGAATCACAAATGCCCTAAATGATATCTAAAAAGGTGAATTATTTGCGGAAGGTTTTCAATTAACTTTGCCTAGATCCATCCTGAGAATCACTATCTATGACAACTATAGTTTTACAAAATGTATTTCTTAAATAATAAGACTTGAAAGTTGAAATTTCTCTTTGATCCATGGGCTGCCGAATGGATATATATTTTTTTTCACTGAGTAATATCTTTTTATTTTTCTGATATTTTAAATCGTTATTGTTGAAAGTATTACAGATGTCGCCTTTCCCCTCATTTCCCTCTTCTAGCCCACACCTGCCTCCCCCTTCCCCAGGCCTTCACCACACTATTTTCTGTGTTCATGGGTTTTGCTCATATGCATGCATACAAGTCCTTTGGTTGATCTCTTACCCCCTCACCCCCTGCCTTCCCTCATAGGTTGGACAGTCTGTCCGATGATTCTATGAATCTAGTTCTATTTCAGTTCCTCAGTTTATATTATTCAGACCTTTGTCTTCTAAGAATAAAGCAGATAATGGGTTCATTTATGCATATATTGTATGCATACAAGTTCTTTGGTTAATCTCTTCCTAACCACCCACCCACCCCCAGATATTTTGTTAGCAAGCATGAAAACAACATTAATCTCATTGTAAATCTCCATCTAGAGGTTTTGCCCAGTTCATTATCCACTGGCAATTTTTTAAATTTATCACTCTAAAATAACACTGGGTCAGCCCACTGCTGAATATACATATATGCCACATTGTTAACTATACAGAAATAATCTTCAACTCCTACTAGATATCACTTAAAAATGCTTTGGTATCAGGTGATCAGATGCATTGTCAATGAGCAGTAACACTTCGAAGGAAATATTTTTTTTTTCTGAGCAGTAGTTCTCAACAGTGGGTTTAAAATATTCATAAACTGTGTTGTGAACAGATGTGTTGTCCTCCAGGCTTTTATGTTCAATTTACAGAGCATAGGCATAATAGATTTAGAATAATTTCCCAAGGCCCTAAGATTTCTTGAATAATAAATGAGCATTGGTTTAAACTTAAAGTCGCCAGTTTCATTAGCCCCTAACAAGAGAGGCAACCTATCCTTTGAAACTTTAAAGCCAAGCATGACTTTTCCTGTCTAGTTATGCAAGTCCTAGACAGTATCTTCTTCCAAGATTCTGTTTTTTCAATATTGAAAATCTCTTGTTTAGTGTGGCCACTTTTATTATCTTAGCTAGATCATCTGGCTCCACCTTGCACTTTTATGTTATGGAGATGGCTTCTTTCCTTAAACCTCAGGAACCAATCTCTGCTAGCTTTGAATTTTTCTTTTGTAGCTTCCTCACTTCTCTCAGCCTTCATAGAACTGAAAAGAGTTACCTTGCTCTGGATTAGGCTTTGGCTTAAAAGAATGGTTAATCTTTTATCCAGATCACTAAAACTTTCTCCATATCAGCAATAAGGCTGTTTCACTTTCTTACCATTTATGTGCTCACTGAAGTAGGACTTTACATTCAAGAACTTCTCCTTTGCATTCACAACTTGACTACTGTTTGGCCCAAGAGACCTACTTTTTTTTGGCCTAACTCGGATTCTAACATGCCTTCCTCATTAAGCATATTTATTTCTGGCTTTTGATTTAAAGTGAGAGATATGCACTTTTTATTTCACTTGAACACTTAAAGACCATGGTAGGGTAATTTTGTTGTTCCAGTTTTAACATTGTTGTGGCTCAGAGGATAGGGAGGCCCAAATAGAGAGAGACAGATAGTGGACCGGCCAGTGGGTAGAGCCATCAGAATATACACAACATTTATTAAGTTAACGTCTTACATGGTCATAGTTCATGGTGCTCCAAAACAATTAAAGCAGTAACATAAAAGATCACTGATTGCCGGAAACCAATTCCAGCATGTACAGCAGGGCTGAATCTGGGAATGGCTGATGGCATTTCCCCAAACCTGAAGAGGATACATTAAATTGATTTCTTGGCTGCCAGACAGCTAAAGGGCATCTTAATCTACATGTTATTGCCTCCTACTGGCCAAACACCTGAACAGCCGTAGGCTAATTCTTCCATTTCTGACAATGGACTCTGTACGAAACCCTGACCCTTTGAAGTGTATATCTCTGCTTCGCCTCAGCACAAGTTATGTTAAAAACAAGCATAGGGTCCTGGGACGAGGAGACCTTAGACCTTAGACCTGAGACCTTAGAACTTAGACCTGAGACCTTAGAACTTAGAACTTAGAACTTAGAACTTCGTTTTCTTTAAGCTAAGCTCCTCTGACCCCCAAATGCCTTTCCCTTTCAAAATTATGCTTCGTCTCTGGACTCTTATTTAATCTATGCACAACCTTCTCCAGATTTCCTGAACCCTTCTTGATGCTGGAATAAGAACCCTGGCAACTGATCACAGATCACCATAACAATGTAGTAATAATGAAAAAGTTTGAAATACAGTTGCTAGAATCACCAAAATGTAACACAGACATGAAGTGGGCAAATGTGGTTGAAAATGGAAATTATAGACTTGCTCAGCAAAGAGTTGTCATAAACCTTCAATTTGTAAGGAAAAAAAACCATATTTGTAAAGCAAAGTGAAGTGCAGTATGCTTGTTGTTAATATTTTTATAAAGTAATTATAATTTGATAATTTCAAATGCGGATTATTTAAAATAGTTACATACTATTATAATTGATTTCAGAAACTACAACACAAGTACAAAATCATGGTCAAGTAAACATGGTAACTACTTTCTAAAAATCATGTCTATTAGTTATATAATTTTACAATAATAATTGTTAAGCTGTATTCTTATATTTGCACTAGAGGCCAGGTGCACAAAAATTTGTGCACTCGGGGGGGTGGGGAGGGGGGGTCCCCCAGCCTGGCCTGTGCCCTCTGGCAGTCTGGGACCCCTCGGGAGATAACGACCTGCTGGCTTAGGCCTGCTTCCGGGTGGCAGAGGGCAGG
>NW_005353920.1:345547-348835 GCF_000412655.1 Myotis brandtii
GCCCCTCTGCAAAGTTGGTGTCGTACAGGATGTGGAACGCAAGTGTGCAGTAAACCAGATTGAGGGCCGACAGTGCCCCAGCCACAACATAACCCACGGCCCAAGGTGGAATCATATGGCCCCACGAGGAATCAGGCTCCCTCCTTTCTGGTTTCAGGGTGAGTCACCAGAGAAGAGCCACTGTCAAGTCATTGCAGCTCGGCAGCTCCTGCGTTGAGCGTCTGCCCCCTGGTGGTCAGTGCACATCATAGCAACCAGTCAGACAGGTGGAGGGACACTTAGCATATTAGCTTTTTATATATATAGATAATTACAATCTAGAATCTTCAGCTATAGAAGTTTGACTTCTATCAACAAACAAATGGCGTTCCCAAAGTGTGTAATTTGTGAAGTCTTTCATAAATTGACTACACCAATGTGGCTAACTTTTTTTTTTAATTTAAATTCTTTATTTTTTTAAAAAAAATATTTTTATTGATTTCAGAGAGGAAGGGAGAAGACAGAGATAGAAACATCAATGATGAGAGGGAATCATCAATTGGCTGCCTCCTGCGCATTGGACCAAGCCTGCAACCCAGGCATGTTCCCTTGACCAGAATTGAACCTGGGACCCTTCAGTCCGCAGGCGGATGCCCTATTCACTGAGCCAAACTGGTTAGGACTGAATTCTTTATTGTTTAAAGTATTACATAAGTCTCCTTTTTCCCCCATTGACCTCACCGCAATCCCCCAGCATGTGCCCCAACCCTCCCCACTCCTATCTGTGTTCATTGGTTTTGCTCATATGCATGCATACAAGTCCTTTGGTTGATCTCTTACCCCCTCACCCCCTGCCTTCCCTCATAGGTTGGACAGTCTGTCCGATGATTCTATGAATCTAGTTCTATTTCAGTTCCTCAGTTTATATTATTCAGACCTTTGTCTTCTAAGAATAAAGCAGATAATGGGTTCATAGAGGTTTTGCCCAGTTCATTATCCACTGGCAGTTTTTTAAATTTATCACTCTAAAATAACACTGGGTCAGCCCACTGCTGAATATACATATATGCCACATTGTTAACTATACAGAAATAAATCTCAACTCCTACTAGATATCACTTAAAAATGCTTTGGTATTCAGGCTAGTGCCTCACATTCACTCAATAACATTATATGGAGAGGGGGCGGGGTAAAGGAGGGACCTGCTTTACACACACACAGAATAGGAATCACATAGTGACTATATTTATTCATAAACTGTGTTGTGAACAGATGTGTTGTCCTCCAGGCTTTTATGTTCAATTTACAGAGCATAGGCATAATAGATTTAGAATAATTTCCCAAGGCCCTAAGATTTCTTGAATAATAAATGAGCATTGGTTTAAACTTAAAGTCGCCAGTTTCATTAGCCCCTAACAAGAGAGGCAACCTATCCTTTGAAACTTTAAAGCCAAGCATGACTTTTCCTGTCTAGTTATGCAAGTCCTAGACAGTATCTTCTTCCAAGATTCTGTTTTTTCAATATTGAAAATCTCTTGTTTAGTGTGGCCACTTTTATTATCTTAGCTAGATCATCTGGCTCCACCTTGCACTTTTATGTTATGGAGATGGCTTCTTTCCTTAAACCTCAGGAACCAATCTCTGCTAGCTTTGAATTTTTCTTTTGTAGCTTCCTCACTTCTCTCAGCCTTCATAGAACTGAAAAGAGTTACCTTGCTCTGGATTAGGCTTTGGCTTAAAAGAATGGTTAATCTTTTATCCAGATCACTAAAACTTTCTCCATATCAGCAATAAGGCTGTTTCACTTTCTTACCATTTATGTGCTCACTGAAGTAGGACTTTACATTCAAGAACTTCTCCTTTGCATTCACAACTTGACTACTGTTTGGCCCAAGAGACCTACTTTTTTTTGGCCTAACTCGGATTCTAACATGCCTTCCTCATTAAGCATATTTATTTCTGGCTTTTGATTTAAAGTGAGAGATATGCACTTTTTATTTCACTTGAACACTTAAAGACCATGGTAGGGTAATTTTGTTGTTCCAGTTTTAACATTGTTGTGGCTCAGAGGATAGGGAGGCCCAAATAGAGAGAGACAGATAGTGGACCGGCCAGTGGGTAGAGCCATCAGAATATACACAACATTTATTAAGTTAACGTCTTACATGGTCATAGTTCATGGTGCTCCAAAACAATTAAAGCAGTAACATAAAAGATCACTGATTGCCGGAAACCAATTCCAGCATGTACAGCAGGGCTGAATCTGGGAATGGCTGATGGCATTTCCCCAAACCTGAAGAGGATACATTAAATTGATTTCTTGGCTGCCAGACAGCTAAAGGGCATCTTAATCTACATGTTATTGCCTCCTACTGGCCAAACACCTGAACAGCCGTAGGCTAATTCTTCCATTTCTGACAATGGACTCTGTACGAAACCCTGACCCTTTGAAGTGTATATCTCTGCTTCGCCTCAGCACAAGTTATGTTAAAAACAAGCATAGGGTCCTGGGACGAGGAGACCTTAGACCTTAGACCTGAGACCTTAGAACTTAGACCTGAGACCTTAGAACTTAGAACTTAGAACTTAGAACTTCGTTTTCTTTAAGCTAAGCTCCTCTGACCCCCAAATGCCTTTCCCTTTCAAAATTATGCTTCGTCTCTGGACTCTTATTTAATCTATGCACAACCTTCTCCAGATTTCCTGAACCCTTCTTGATGCTGGAATAAGAACCCTGGCAACTGATCACAGATCACCATAACAATGTAGTAATAATGAAAAAGTTTGAAATACAGTTGCTAGAATCACCAAAATGTAACACAGACATGAAGTGGGCAAATGTGGTTGAAAATGGAAATTATAGACTTGCTCAGCAAAGAGTTGTCATAAACCTTCAATTTGTAAGGAAAAAAAACCATATTTGTAAAGCAAAGTGAAGTGCAGTATGCTTGTTGTTAATATTTTTATAAAGTAATTATAATTTGATAATTTCAAATGCGGATTATTTAAAATAGTTACATACTATTATAATTGATTTCAGAAACTACAACACAAGTACAAAATCATGGTCAAGTAAACATGGTAACTACTTTCTAAAAATCATGTCTATTAGTTATATAATTTTACAATAATAATTGTTAAGCTGTATTCTTATATTTGCACTAGAGGCCAGGTGCACAAAAATTTGTGCACTCGGGGGGGTGGGGAGGGGGGGTCCCCCAGCCTGGCCTGTGCCCTCTGGCAGTCTGGGACCCCTCGGGAGATAACGACCTGCTGGCTTAGGCCTGCTTCCGGGTGGCAGAGGGCAGG
>NW_005353920.1:350418-354082 GCF_000412655.1 Myotis brandtii
GCCCCTCTGCAAAGTTGGTGTCGTACAGGATGTGGAACGCAAGTGTGCAGTAAACCAGATTGAGGGCCGACAGTGCCCCAGCCACAACATAACCCACGGCCCAAGGTGGAATCATATGGCCCCACGAGGAATCAGGCTCCCTCCTTTCTGGTTTCAGGGTGAGTCACCAGAGAAGAGCCACTGTCAAGTCATTGCAGCTCGGCAGCTCCTGCGTTGAGCGTCTGCCCCCTGGTGGTCAGTGCACATCATAGCAACCAGTCAGACAGGTGGAGGGACACTTAGCATATTAGCTTTTTATATATATAGATAATTACAATCTAGAATCTTCAGCTATAGAAGTTTGACTTCTATCAACAAACAAATGGCGTTCCCAAAGTGTGTAATTTGTGAAGTCTTTCATAAATTGACTACACCAATGTGGCTAACTTTTTTTTTTAATTTAAATTCTTTATTTTTTTAAAAAAAATATTTTTATTGATTTCAGAGAGGAAGGGAGAAGACAGAGATAGAAACATCAATGATGAGAGGGAATCATCAATTGGCTGCCTCCTGCGCATTGGACCAAGCCTGCAACCCAGGCATGTTCCCTTGACCAGAATTGAACCTGGGACCCTTCAGTCCGCAGGCGGATGCCCTATTCACTGAGCCAAACTGGTTAGGACTGAATTCTTTATTGTTTAAAGTATTACATAAGTCTCCTTTTTCCCCCATTGACCTCACCGCAATCCCCCAGCATGTGCCCCAACCCTCCCCACTCCTATCTGTGTTCATTGGTTTTGCTCATATGCATGCATACAAGTCCTTTGGTTGATCTCTTACCCCCTCACCCCCTGCCTTCCCTCATAGGTTGGACAGTCTGTCCGATGATTCTATGAATCTAGTTCTATTTCAGTTCCTCAGTTTATATTATTCAGACCTTTGTCTTCTAAGAATAAAGCAGATAATGGGTTCATAGAGGTTTTGCCCAGTTCATTATCCACTGGCAATTTTTTAAATTTATCACTCTAAAATAACACTGGGTCAGCCCACTGCTGAATATACATATATGCCACATTGTTAACTATACAGAAATAATCTTCAACTCCTACTAGATATCACTTAAAAATGCTTTGGTACTCAGGCTAGTGCCTCACATTCACTCAATAAGATGATATGGAGAGGGGGCTGGGTAAAGGAGGGACCTGCTTCACACACACACAGAATAGGAATCACATAGTGACTATATTAAAATATGAGTTTCTGTCTGACAAGTGCAGCATTGCATTAGTAATTGGCATATGTACATTGAACCGAATTGAAGGGCATTAACTATTCCATAAATTGTTATTAAACACTGAATGTATGTGGGATCCTGAGATGGATAAAAGAATGTCACAAATTCTTTAATTCTCTTTTCATTGAAAGTTGGAGTGTATTCTTAGTCTCCTTGAATCTGCACTGGCTCAAGACTTTTTTGACCAATAAAAGTGACACTTTTTGCTTAAGTTCTGATACAACCAGCAACTTCTGTCTTAGCCTCTTGGAACACTGAGTCACCATGAAATATATCCAGCTACACAGCTGGGGAGACAATTCGGAGAGGCCCTAAAACTACATGGAAGAGGAATCCAGCTGAGCTCAGCCGTCAGCTTTTCCTTCCCAAGTGCCAGCCCGATGAGTGAAGCTATCCTGAACCATCCGGATCAGCCAGGCTGCCTGCAAAATACTATTACTGGGGAGTGGATGCCACCCAGAGCAGAATAATAAACCCGTGAACTGTGGCCATATGTATGACTCACAAAATAGTAAGACATATTAAAGTGGTTTAAACACCTATGTATGCAGTAGCTTGTTGTTTATAAGTAGATCCATTTATGTGCTCACTGAAGTAGGACTTTACATTCAAGAACTTCTCCTTTGCATTCACAACTTGACTACTGTTTGGCCCAAGAGACCTACTTTTTTTTGGCCTAACTCGGATTCTAACATGCCTTCCTCATTAAGCATATTTATTTCTGGCTTTTGATTTAAAGTGAGAGATATGCACTTTTTATTTCACTTGAACACTTAAAGACCATGGTAGGGTAATTTTGTTGTTCCAGTTTTAACATTGTTGTGGCTCAGAGGATAGGGAGGCCCAAATAGAGAGAGACAGATAGTGGACCGGCCAGTGGGTAGAGCCATCAGAATATACACAACATTTATTAAGTTAACGTCTTACATGGTCATAGTTCATGGTGCTCCAAAACAATTAAAGCAGTAACATAAAAGATCACTGATTGCCGGAAACCAATTCCAGCATGTACAGCAGGGCTGAATCTGGGAACCTGAGAAAAATGTACATAAATCTTCTAATTTTTATATGACTACTGCACAGTTTCCAAATTATTAATAACATTTCATAGCTATCTATTGTGGTTGTGACTTGGACTGGATATGAGTTGAGGAGAGGGAAGGGGATGGATTGTTCCCTTTCTTTGTAATTTTAGAAAGAGGAACAGGGTTAAGAAAGGAGTAGACATCTATACTAATAAAAGGATAATATGCTAATTGGACTGGGAGACCTTCCAGGAGACTTTCCGGACATCCTTCCGGACAAAGCCATGGTGGCGGGGCTGAGGCAGAGGCGGTTAGGGGTGATCAGGTCGGCAGGGGAGGGCAGTTGGGAGCAATCAGGCCAGCAGAGGGTGGCAGTTAGAGGTGAGCAGGCCAGCAGGAGGGGCAGTTGGGGGTGAGATATATCTCTGCTTCGCCTCAGCACAAGTTATGTTAAAAACAAGCATAGGGTCCTGGGACGAGGAGACCTTAGACCTTAGACCTGAGACCTTAGAACTTAGACCTGAGACCTTAGAACTTAGAACTTAGAACTTAGAACTTCGTTTTCTTTAAGCTAAGCTCCTCTGACCCCCAAATGCCTTTCCCTTTCAAAATTATGCTTCGTCTCTGGACTCTTATTTAATCTATGCACAACCTTCTCCAGATTTCCTGAACCCTTCTTGATGCTGGAATAAGAACCCTGGCAACTGATCACAGATCACCATAACAATGTAGTAATAATGAAAAAGTTTGAAATACAGTTGCTAGAATCACCAAAATGTAACACAGACATGAAGTGGGCAAATGTGGTTGAAAATGGAAATTATAGACTTGCTCAGCAAAGAGTTGTCATAAACCTTCAATTTGTAAGGAAAAAAAACCATATTTGTAAAGCAAAGTGAAGTGCAGTATGCTTGTTGTTAATATTTTTATAAAGTAATTATAATTTGATAATTTCAAATGCGGATTATTTAAAATAGTTACATACTATTATAATTGATTTCAGAAACTACAACACAAGTACAAAATCATGGTCAAGTAAACATGGTAACTACTTTCTAAAAATCATGTCTATTAGTTATATAATTTTACAATAATAATTGTTAAGCTGTATTCTTATATTTGCACTAGAGGCCAGGTGCACAAAAATTTGTGCACTCGGGGGGGTGGGGAGGGGGGGTCCCCCAGCCTGGCCTGTGCCCTCTGGCAGTCTGGGACCCCTCGGGAGATAACGACCTGCTGGCTTAGGCCTGCTCCCGGGTGGCAGAGGGCAGGCCCAATCCCTAGGTGCAGCCCCTGGTCAGGCTCAGAGCAGGGCCGATTGGGGAGTTGGGGCGCCGCCCCCTGTCATGCACAGAGCAGGGCGGAT
>NW_005353920.1:355030-356472 GCF_000412655.1 Myotis brandtii
AGGCGGGGAACGTTGGAGTCTGCAGCAAGCAAGCCTCGTGCTCGCTTCAGTGCCTGGCTGCCGGCCGCCATCTTGGCTGACAGTTAATTTGCATATACTCACTGATTAGCCAATGAAAAGGGTAGCGGTCGTACGCTAATTACCATGTTTCTCTTTTATTAGTGTAGATTAGAGAAAAAATAGTATATAATTAGAGATAATGTGTTTCTTAAACTACACTCATGTTCATGTTCAATTGAAGATGCCTTTAGATCCTCAATATAGGTTTCTATAGATTCGTTTTTAATGACCTAAGATTCTGAGAACAGCCTTCCTTCTAATGGTATTCTCACTCTAGATTCCCAAAATAGAGGCCTACAAGCAAGTTACAATTTTGCTAAACAAATGGGTAGCATTATCTTATAGGTCAATGATGGCTTCATTTGTTTCATAAGCATTGTGATAAATATGAGAAACTGCAGTGTGAAAAAATGACTAATTCTAAATCTTAGTGTAATGTTTATTGAATATATTCTCACCTTCCTTTCTTAGATACATCCTCAACCAAGGTTGCAATCAGTTATCAAGAATGCAAAAAGGAACAGCCGATTTCCAAATCTATAATAATAAAAGGGTAATATGCCAATTAGACCTGATGTCTTCCAGACGTCATTCCGGATGTTCTTCCTGACAAAGTCAGGGCTGGAGGGAAGCCAGTGCCGGCAGCCGAGAGAAGGAAGAACTACTCTTGCAAGAATTTGCACGCATTGGGCCTCTAGTATTTAAATATTTTAATATTGTTTTCATCTCTTTGGTGAAATTTACAAAGGTGATATAAAATGGTACAACTAGTATAACAATAAAGTCCATATGAATGATCTATTTATTATATCCCAACCTGGTCAAAAGTTTAGATTGAATTATTTTTTCTTTCATATAATCTGTGCTTAATATGAATATAGTTTCTAGCCTGGTGTCAAGTACTGAAATTGCCATGAAATAACAAAACAAATGATTCTTCCCTTTTAGTAGTTAATTCCAGCTTACATTAATAAGGCTGGGCATAGCCATCATGGCACTAAAGCTTATTTTGTGTTGATGGATGCGTGGTAGGAAACACACTATTTGTGTCTGAGATGAAGAAGTAACCAGGAGAAGTTTCCTTTTTCTATTCCTTTTAAAATTTCTTTTGTATTTTTCTCTTCCCTTTTCTTCCACCCCTCCTCAGGCTTTTATCTTCCCCCTTCTTGACTCCCTCCTTACCTATCCCTTCCGTCCTTCTTACCTTTGCATAATTCTATGATATTATAGTCAGGTAAACAAGCTAGCTATTGTTCTTCTACCTTTGTGTTCTTCTTCTTCTTTTTTTTTAAATTTAAATTCTTTATTGTTTAAAGTATTACATAAGTCTTTTTTTTCTCCCCATTGCCTTCCCCCTGGCCGCCCCCCCACCCCAGCCCATG
>NW_005353920.1:358335-384041 GCF_000412655.1 Myotis brandtii
GCCCGCTTGTAATGAATAAAAATAAAAAAAAAAAAAAACCGGACCCTTTTTTTTAATGATGTTTACTTTGAATTTATATTAGTTCACACAAACACTCCATCCATGCTTTTGTTCCGGCCCTCCGGTCCAGTTTAAGAACCCATTGTGGCCCTCGAGTCAAAAAGTTTGCCCACCCCTGTCTTAGAGGAAAGGGCCAAAAGGTCACCAATGTGATGCCAAATTCCTGTAGCACTGTACAATGGAGAGATACTTCTTTGACTAGGGTTTGAAGATGTGATTAAGTGAATGCACAGCTGTTTATAACTCTCCAAAACAGGTACTGAAGAAATCCAGCTCCGTTCAGGCAGCCCTCCATAAATCAGAACATCTTCTGTGTTTCAGCTGATCTCAGCTTTGTGACATAGTTTCAGATTTGTTTCAGTTTTTCTTTGAAGCTCCCCCCCACCCCAAGTATGCTTCTTTGAAGGGCCCTCCTTGAGCTTTAAAAAAGATAAAATAATGCAGGAAAGTCAATTATGTTCAAAAGAATAGGATGGAAAATAATAATAGGAACTGAGAAGTTGGGTGACTTACTTAAAATAGGTCAAACACTTGAGAGTTCTTATTGTCAACTGTTCAAAGTGAATTTAATAACATAGTCTTCTAGTCTTCAGACATATAGAATTCTATTATGTGGTTGCACCGCACTGGGAAAACATCTGTGAATATTCACATCATTATGCCAAGTTATGTTGATTTATTACTGATGCATAACTATAAAAGATTTCTCCCCTTAAAAGTGTGACTGACACAACTGTATTTCAAAAATATCTTCTCTATATGGCCAAATAATTTGAAAGTATACAGAAAGATTAGTTGGTTTATTTTATGACCATGAAAATGTAAAAAAAAAAATCAGAATTTAAAATGTCCAGATGTTGCATTGCACAGTTTTCACAAAATATTTCAAATGCCTGATTAAATGCAAAACAATACTGAAAACTTCCATCACTGCATTTATTGAATATTGTGAGAGATGTCCTATTGAACACAGAAGTTAAAAAGTCAAGAGGAAAAAAAGGGAAAGATTAATTAGAAGGAAACAAAACTGTCATAACTGCTGGCAAGATAATTACTTACAGATAAAATATAAGAGACTTTATAATTCATTTTATAATAAGAAGAGAGTTCTACAAGCTTTCTGAAATAATGAAAATGTCAATATACACAAATAAATTGTATTCCTAACATGAGCATAAATAATTAGAAATGCTTAGCTTACTTCAGTCTACACATTGTCCAAAGATAAAGGAATTCAGAGCTGATCCTTTGTGTTTCCACTGTTATTTGGGGCCCTGACCTCAAATCAGGTTGCTTAAAAAAATGTATCTGAAGTGAATTCTTGGCCGACACACCTGAATACAGCGGTGAGGTAGCTATCGCCCAGGCTCCCATTCATTGACACCTAGCATGTCACAAATGCTGTTCTATGTAATGTTTACCTTAAACAACAGTCCCTTTGGTAAATGAGAAACTGAGGCTCAGAGAGCTAAATCTTGCATGCATTCATTCAACTAGGCAAGTGACAGAGTTGGGCTGTGACCCAGGGGTGCCTGAGCCTGAGCCCATGCTCTTTCTGCAATATTTCCTTGGTGAAGGTGGTGAGAAAAGGTCAAGTTCTGGACATATTTTAAAGGTGTTACAAAAAAATAGAAATATTGATCAGATTATTCTTACATAAGTTGGCAGGTTCTGGATTTCAGGAGAAAATCTGAGCTGGAGATACAAATGTTAGATTTCCTAGCACAGAAGTAGTACTTAAAGTTCTGGGAATGAAGGAGACCTTCAAGGAGAAATTGGGAAGAAATGTGCACTGAGCTCTGAACCACTTCAACTCTGAGAAATGAGGAAGAAGAGAAGAAGCCAGCACGGGAAGC
Organism: Myotis brandtii; assembly: GCF_000412655.1. Lineage (NCBI taxonomy): Eukaryota > Metazoa > Chordata > Mammalia > Chiroptera > Vespertilionidae > Myotis > Myotis brandtii. The sequence continues at coordinate 360,252 of NW_005353920.1, forward strand.
TGCAAAGAGTGAAAAGTGAGGCACAAAGGAATTGAGGAAAAGTGGAAGAATGTGGATGAAGGAGAAGAGGATGATCTGCTGTGACAAATGCTATTTCTAGTCAAGTGTATTGATGATTTAACAAAATGGAAGTCATGAGTACAGTGTCTGTGGGATAAGTCATGGCATGGTTTGCTTACACACATTTCCTCTAGCTCTTGTGATTTGTAGAGATATATTGGGTTGGTATGAAAGATGATTTCAGAATTACTTCTATCCTTAAAGCAAAAGTAGTTGAAAAATGCTGAATGAGGATGAGATGGGTCATTAAGCTCTAAAATATGCACAGGATGTTCTAATGCATTTCTGCACTTGGATTATGTCATCCATAAAAATAATTTCTCAGTTATTTTAATTGTATTTTCAAAAACTACTTGATAGCTGTATGCTCTGTGATATAATATATGAGTTCCTGGGAGCGTGCATGTCTGTTGATTATCATGTAATAAAGTTAAGATCACCATATTAAATACTAATTAAACAGTTTACTGGGGTTCTAAATTGTTTGCATGAATTCATCTAATCTTCTAAAATGAATTGTTAATATTTTTAAGTTGAAATTAAAAATAAGAAAAGTAAATTGATTTTGCTTAAAATTTAAATTACTTAAAATGTATCACAAAACTGCTTTCTTTTTAAAATCTTTAACCTGAAATTTTATCTTGCCTATATTAACTCTTATTCCATCATCCTTAATTTAGCTAAAATATTGCACATATAGATCTATTACTTTAAGAGTCTTTTTAAGGACTCAGGAATATGAGTTTTGTGGAAAGACTACTAGTAAAAAGGAATTAACATATTTTTGTTTCAATATTGTTGATAATAATATTTAGTAAGCAATATGAGTTTATTTGAAATGTGGTAAATGCTTTTTAAGTATTTGTTCATTTAATCCTCATAGAATTTTGTGAGATAGGTACAGTACTATAATTAATATGATTGTGTGCATGTATTTGGGAAATAGGTATAAAGTAAAAATGTAATCTGCCCAAAGCTACAACAAGTAAGTGTCAGATCTGTGCTTTGAGCCCAATAGTGGGTGTGTCTTGCTAAGTAAATGGAGTCTATGAGGCATTTCAGTTACATGGGGAGTAGAATAGGGAGCATATATAGTTCTACTTTCCTGCTGAAGGCAGATTTGAAGCTGTGAAAATACAACTTTGGTTTAGTATTTGATAGGAAAATCTTAGGTCTGGACTTTAAGACGGCGGTGATACTGTATATGTCTGAAAGGGACTGATAAGGTTGGAAAGAAAACATAATATTGACTTTTTTCTTAGTAATTATATGTTCCAATGTTATATATACACTATTTTAAAAAAGATTTTTTGTTGGCTTTTAGAGAGAGAGGAAGGGAGAGGGAGAGGGAGAACAACAACAACAATTGGCTGCTTCTGGCCCCCTGCCAGGAATCTAACAGGCAACCTTTCAGTGCACAGGATGGTGCCCAACCCACTCACTGAGCCACACCAGCCAGCGTTATTTATACACTATTATGTAAAGTATCTTTTTTCCCTCTAGGTTCCTAGGATTCCAGGATTTAGGATGTAAATCTCAATCTCTCTTTCTCTCTCTCCCTCTCTTGTCTCTCTCATAGATAATAACATATAACTTCCATAAGCACACCTGGATAAATTGATTGCTATGATTGCTTGCTGTGGAATAACTATAATTTGTTATCTTGACTAAACATTATAATCAGAATGACATTCTGTACAGTGTGAGAAGAAAAAAAATCTAGGCTATTGATGCTAAATTTTAAACTGTATTGCACCTGACTTTTAAGTTATAATTACAGTAGCCAAATTCTATGCAATACTTACAAACCTTACAGAAAAAAAAAGTGAGAGCATTCAAAATGGTATTAACTGCTTCCACAGAACACCATGAATACTATGGCAATTTGGACAAATTATATAACTGACCAAGAGTCTGTATAAAAGGGCATAATAGAACAGAGCTACTTGCCTATGATTGGTGCTTAAAGCTGGATCATTCCAGTTGAAACATAGTATTTTAATAGTTGCACATATCATCTCACACATAACATTTTCTGGTTAGCACTAAAGTGGTTTTACTTGTATGCTGCCTATTTTGTTTCTTTAATTTTTACAAGATACTTTTTTGGAAAAATATTATATTTTGCAAAAAGTATATACAGGTTTGATTGAAATAGAGTAGATCAGCATTTATCAGAAAAAAAGCTAAATTATATAAAGCAAAATGCTGTTTAGTGATATAGTTTTCTTAATTTTATTGAGATGCCAAAGCTATGATTAGATATGAGTACTTTTCAACATTACTCCATTTGAGAGTAAGAATATAGTCTTGATGAAATATTTAGGTCCTAAACAGTTTCAATTGTTCATGTGCCCAGCACATAAAGATGCTTTTTTAAAAATATAATCATGATTTTGGCTTAAGATTTGAATATACAACCATTATTCAAAAGTGTAGTGTAACAAAATAATACTGAATTAACACAGCAGTAGAGTTTTTACTTCACCGGCCAGTTTGTTTCAAAATTTCAGAAACCGTGTTCTATGCTTCCCCAAATAAATAATAGCATTTATATACGTTTCCCCACATTAATAAGAAAGTAAAAAAGGGAAAGGAAGAGCTGGAGGAGAACATAATGTATATGAAACAGCCCATATACGAGGTCATTTTTATCCCATTTTATCACCAGTGAGGTGCTAGGTGCACGAGAGGCTACACCACTCCCCCAAAGTCACACAGGTGTCATTATCCACAGTAAACTGCAGTCCAAACATATTAAATAACGAATTCCAGAAATCAGCAATTCTTAAGTTTTACATTGCACAGTTTTGAGAAGCATGATAGAAATTTGCACCATCCCAACTCTGTCCTGGCTGAACATGAATCATCCCTTTGTCCAGCATATCCACGCAGGATATGCTGCCCTCTCATTTCTCACTCAGTAACCACAAGTGTTATCAGATTGTTTATGAGAGAGAGAGAGAGAGAGAGAGAGAGAGAACCCTCTCATTTCTCACTCAGTAACCACGTGTGTTATCAGATTTTTTATGAGAGAGAGAGAGAGAGAGAGAGAGACCATATTCAGTTCTCATTTCTATTGTGCTTGATCAACTGAAATAAAAAGTTTAGGAAACATTTGATTTTAAAAGGGGACATATTTAATACCTTCAGCAATAAAGATAAACTTTTTAAAAAGTAAAATGAATCAGAATATCTTCAATTCTAAGTCCTGAGGATTATCTGAAATTAGTTTAAGGACTCTAAGAAAAAAGAATTGCTTCAGATGACTGGTCTACAGTTTAAGTACTGAATAATATATGTTATATATTGGAAAATATATAATAAAAATTTATTTATCCAGAACTACCAGCACCTGAATGCTAAGGGCCATGCTCTGTCTGCCTTGAGAAATATACTGAAGTTACTCCAGCCCTGTCCTCGGGGAATTTACAATTTAATAGGGGAAGTCAGGCACTCACTGATTCACATAAGAGCAGTGACCGTCTCAAAGGGAAAGACCAAATTGCTAAGGGAGCAAGAGCAGTCCTGGCTTGGGAGAGCTAATTCAGTCTAGGATGCTGAAAATCAAGAGTATCGAGGACTAAAGAATACAATTATCAACTAAAACGATTTGAAGGACTGGTGGGGGGAGGAGGGGTTAAGGAGGAGAATGTTCCAAACAAGTGGTATAAAACCCTCAAGAAGTGCAAAACAGAACAATGCAGATAGAAGACTCTTCAAAGTGTATGAGCAATCTTGAAACATAATCCAGAACTAGATGGCTAAGTGCTTAAGGGACTCTAATTGCGATTAGTCTGATATCTTTGTGCTTTATTGACACTCCTGCAAAGGACAGAGAAGGTTTAGAAGCGGGCCTGAAGAAGACATTGGCTGCCAGAGGATGGAAGTCTCTTGCCTGCTTCTACTCTAATTTCCCAGCAGCATTTTGTTGTTCCTACTGTTCCACCTCTTAAACCAGCACCTTTTTCTCCTAAGAGGAGACAAGTGTCTGAGCTGTTACTGCTCCGTACAGCAAGAATGATTGAGTACGAGGCCACTTCTTTCTGCTGCCACAGCCGGCAGCCTCTCCCCACAGAAAGTCCCCCCTGCCCCCCGCCCCCGGCCTCCATGTCTTTCCCTGGAATGATGCAGCACAGGTAACTGTTCAGGAGAAAAATCAAACTGGTGCCTCAGGATCAGAAGGGTTAGCTGTCAAGTTCTTCATTGTGCTTCTTCCAAGTGTGTGTGTGTGTGTGTGTGTGTGTGTAAGAGCTAAAAGGCTGCTCTCTGCTTAATGCATGTTGTATAGTATTCTAAAAAGAAAGAACTGATCATGTTTATGAGGAACCTAAATAGTCTCCTAAAATATTTAGGATCCTTGGGCATAAAGAACAACTTGAATCCAGAAATTAGTGATGCTCTTTGGTTTGCATAGCAGAAGCTATCCGCAATCCACCAAAATCTTTTCTCTTATTTTTCACCCGGGCACACTGCAAAAACCAGTATTCTGACCTTTATTGCAATTGAATGAAGTGGTAAAACTAAGTTATAATCTTTTTTTAGACTCTATTTGTTTATTTCCAATCTGATCTTTATTATTTTCTTCTTTCTACTCACTTTGAACATTGTTTGTTTGTTGTTGTTGGTGGTGGTGGTGGTGTGTGTGTGTGTGTGTGTGTTTAGTTTCTTCCTGTGTAAGGATAGATTGTTGATTTGAGATTTTTCTTGATTCTTGAGGTAGGCCTGTATTGCTATAAATTTGCCTCTTAGGACTGCTTTCACTGTGTCCCGTAGATTTTGTGTGGCTGTGTTCTCACTTTCATTTGTTTAAGGTGTCTTTTGATTTCTTCCTCGATCTCATTGTTAACCCATTCATTGTTAAGTAACATGTTATTTAGCCTCCATGTGTTTGTGTGGAAGTCCAAGAGGACTTGCTGATTCACATAAGTGCAATGACTATCTTATGAGCTAAAATGATTTTCAGTTTTTATTTTCTTGTAATTGATTTCTATTACCATTGCGGTAAGAGAAGATGCTGAAAATATTGAGTGTAACCTATAATTTTAAACCCTAGCTGGTTTGGCTCAGTAGATAGAGCATCGGCCTGCAGACCAAAGGGTCCAGGGTTTGATTCGGTCAAGGGCATGTACCTTGGTTGCAGGCTCCTCACTGATCCAGGCCTTGGTTGGGGCCCATGGAGGGGTAACCAATCGATGTGTTTCTCTCACATCACTGTTTTTCTCTATCTTTCCAACTCTCTTCTACTCTTCCTAAAAATCAATGGGAAAATATCCTCAGGTGAAGATTAACAAAACTAAAAAAATAATAATAATCTGTAATTTTAAAATAAAAAGAAAACAAAAATGTTTGGATAATTGATCCCAGTAAAGATGATACAACTTATTCAAGTTCACATGATTATTAAATAAAGAGTGAAAGAAGGGGGGGGGAACTAAGTTATAATCTAAGTACAGTAATATGAAGAATAATAATAGTTATGATATATGCTACCTTTAGGACAGACCCTTAAATTTTTCTGTGTACACTCCTCCATGCTCTTTCCCTGTTTGTTGCCTAGAATGAAAAAGCTATGTGTTGAAGACTTTAAGACCCTCACCCTCAGCCCTCCACCACAATCACCACACATACACACATCTTTTCTTACTGACCTGGAAGACCAGCCTTAGCCTGTTATATAAGAGAGAAATATATTGTTTTTTGCTTGAGTCTTTAACATCTATACTAATAAAAGGGTAATATGCTAATTAGACTGGGAGACCTTCCAGATGTCCTTCCAAACAAAGCCATGGTGGTGGGGCTGAGGCAAAGGTGGTTAGGGGTGATCAGGCAGGGAGGGGAGGGAAGTTGGAGGTTAACAGACTGAGTGGTTATGGGCGATTAGGCAGGTAGGCAGGTGAGCAGTTAGGAGCCAACAGTCCCGGATTGCGAGAGGGATGTCTGACTGCCGGTACATCCCCGAGGGGTCTCAGATTGGAAAGGGTGCAGGCCGGGCTGAGGGACACCCCCTCCCTTGTGCACGAATTTTGTGCACTGGGCCACTAGTTTGTGTATATTTATTACTGAAGCTTAGGCTACCCTAACTGATGCAGACTCTCTAAATTCTCATTCTACATTTATGAAATACAGTATAATATAGGTAAATAAAATTTTTAGCCTGTTAATATCATTCACTTATCTCTTGATCAATGAAATTCCTTTGGTGCCTCCCTCACCAGTTTGGCTCAGTGGGTAGAGTGGCGGCCCATGCACTGAAGGGTCCTGGGTTTGATTCCAATCAAAGGCACATACCTCGGTTGCAGTACCTGGATTTCTAACCCTGGTTAGGACCTGTGTGGGAGGCAACTTAATCAATGTGTCTCTCTCACATAGATGTTTTTCTCTCTCTGTCTCTTCTTCTCCCACTGTCTCTAAAAATCAATGGAAAAATATCCTGGGGCCATGATTAACAACCCCCCCAAAAAACAAACAAAGAAACTAACAACAAAAAGAACAACCAAAAAAACTCCTTTGGTGAGGTAAAAAAAAATAATTATCCATTTTATATTTATTTTTGTTTTATAGCTTATAATACCTTTAACTTGTACAAGCAAAAATCTTGAAGTATTAATAATATCATTGTTAACCAAGAAAAATGTTCTATTTTAATGGAGAACTTTTTTAAAGTATCACTTTTTAGTTACAGTGCCCTTCTACTCTTAATCATGTATTTCAAATATGTGAAATCAATGTCTTACAACACTTCTCTATAATGCTCAAGCTAATGATTAAAAATGATAAAATCCTAACTTAAACCTGAAATTTTCTCTTTTACATTTCAATCCATATTATGTAAGTATGCTGGACTTTAGTGTGTTCTTCTGAAGCACAGTTATCAAAGTTTTTCACATAAAATTTTAAACATTTTAAAAATGTAAAATCTATTAATAAGCCATCATGCTGTATATTATTAAAATATCTTTGAACCTAATTGGAAAATTATTAATACCGGTCATGATTCTATAGTTATTAAAATTTCCCAAGATGTTCTGGAAGAGCTTTGATTTATCAAACTGTATGTATTATTCCATGAACATTCAAGGTCAAGGTCTCCGTTAGCCTTTGGTCTGGAGCTAGGTATATGAAGGATTCCTGTAGGAATTCACTATATAAGCCAAGGCAATTTTTTCCCCCATTTCATTGTCTTACTTTTTGTATAGATAGGCCAAAAAATAAGTCTCACAAACATTCTTTCTTTGTTTATCCATAATTCAAAATATTAAAATACCCAGGGAAATCTTCTATCAAACAGGAACTTTTTTTTAAGTTTCATTTTCCACAAAAAGAGTTTATGCATCATTGAGCTTGAAAGAAAATGTAAAAATTGGAAACAGATCTTCATATGAGTAAAATCCATTACTTTTCTCTTCAGTCAGTGGTTTCCTGTTTGTTTAGTGTAACTTGTTACAAGTCATCTTAGCCAACTTTAATGTCATCCAATCATCAATTTCTTCTTCTCATCTCTTGAATTGAGATTAGGACCAGAAGTGTTTTGGTGCCTTTTATGTCTTCTTTGAGAACCCAGAATCAATTTTTTATTTTTTTATTCAGAAAAGGTAGTCACAGGGCTCTCAGGAAAGCAGAGAAGGCACTGTGTGTTCTCCTAATCTGCTTATGGAATCGAGTACTCATCAATTCTTCATCAATAACTCTTTGTCAAAGACTACATCATTATGAAACTGCCCACTGAACTCCAACAAATATATATCTATACACACATTCATGAATATACACTTACAACCCGAAATGTTTCTATACAAAGAGTAAACCAATATTAGCAAATGGTTTAAATCAAATAATGTTGAGAATTTTTAAACATTTGTCTCATTTTCTTGTGTTAAAAGATAAAGAATAGTGAACATCATAGTACACATAATGATTGATTTTTAGCTTCAGGAAGAGAATAAAAATGTGAGGAGATAATACAAAGAAGTTATATTTCTTTTTTTTTAAAGTATATTTTATTGATTTTTTACAGAGAGGAAGGGAAAGGGATAGAGTTAGAAACATCGATGAGAGAGAAACATCGATCAGTTGCTTCCTGCACACCCCCTACTGGGGATGTGCCCCCAACCCAGGTACATGCCCTTGACCAGAATCGAACCTGGGACCCTTGAGTCTGCAGGCCAACGCTCTATCCACTGAGCCAAACCGGTTAGGCAGAAGTTATATTTCTTATGATAAGTGAGGCTCACCATTTCCTCTTAATCAATGGATTTGTCTCATTCTATGTTAGTCTGTTTTATTATGGACTCTGGCACAAAATTAATGACAGGGATATTAACAGAACCAGAGAATGTGGGGTTTTAGATGCCGTTTCCAGGTACACCATTCTGAATCTCATATCATGACTGAAATATGCAAATGAAAGAGACAAATGCCTGCTGACCATCTCTGAAACATTCCTCTGGTAACCTAACCTCACACTTACACTAATCGTAACGTGAAGAATCTCTGAGGATCTGTTTGCAGAGGTCTGGTTGATTACTGAGCCTTCTTCCCAGAAGCAATGCAAGAAACAGTCCTCCATCCTCAGGGAATAGTTAACAATGAGAGGATATGCAGACAAGTTTTGATATTTGATGAGCAATTCTAAATCTTCTTCTACAAGGGATGGTGGCTGATTTTAATAACTAAGCCAGAATTAGCCCTATCTTGCCTATTCTCTAGCCAACATCTCTGTGTATCCAATCACAATGATTTATATCCATGATGGAAGGACTAAACTCAAAGGGATAAGATAATTTTATCAAGACAAAGCCAAATGCAAATAAGCTGATTATCATGGAGGATTTGAATCAGAGAAACTGGACAGAAACTCTAAACATTTCTTATTATCAGCAAACATGTACAGAAACTTCTGGTAATCACCAATCAAAACAAGCAAATAAACAGAAAAGGGGAAATTATCGATGCACCCAAATTCCAAATCTTGGTGCCTAACTGAATTTAGCACAAAGCATCAGCATGAATTCAAATGCTTGTGAATCATAGAAATCATGTGAAATGTTAAATCATGCGTTTCATGATTTATCTAAGCTACTACAAGTTCTACTAAGCTTTTTAGGGTCAAAGCTCTAGAGTCATGCCCCCGCCCCCACACACACATCCTTCCCAAGATCATGCTTTGTTACAGAATTATATACCAGTTATTATATTAAACAAAAACCAAATGTTTGAATGTGTGAATCAAAAATACTGATAAGAACTTTCATAAAATTAATTTAACAAAACACCAATTCAAAGAACTGTATAGATATATTTGTGTGCTCTATGTATATGTCTGTCTATCTATTCATCCACACACACAAACACACACATACATATATATCCAATCAGAATATTTTATATTCAATATTTATTAAACCTAACAATAGCCTAGTGTCATGGAATTTAGTATTCAATTAGGACAGTTTAAAATACAGAATATTAAAAATAATGGTCAACCTGAGGAATTCTTTTGGTGATAGAACTTTTGTATATTTTAACTTTAGTGGTGATACACAAACCTACACTTGTGTTAAAATTACATAGAACTACCCTCCCCCCCCCCACACACACACAAGAGTACAAGTAGATCTGAGTAAGATTGGTGGATTATATCAATATCCTGTTTGTGATACTGTGTTTTGCAAGATGTTACCATAAGGGGAAACTGGATAAAGGACACATGTATCTGTATTATTTCTTACCACTGCATGTGATTCTTCAATAGTCTCAAACTAAAAAGCTTAAAGTAAAATGTAAATGCAATGTGATAAATGCTAAGATGAAAGGAGTGATCTTAGCAGGGCTATATGGGCTATGTAATTTAGTTGTTCTGGAGTCACATAGTAGGGTTATATGGGCTATGTAATCTAGATTTATAGGTTAAGGAGATTGAATAGAAGAAATTAGCCAACTTCAAAGTAAAGTTAAAGGAATCCAGGCATAAACACCAGTTTATGCAAACAACATACTTAATCCAAGACATGAATTTTTGAGTAATGTTAAGTAATTTTGAATATTCTCCAGGCAAGAAAAAATTTCTATTGGACAGAAAATTAGTGGCCAATCTTTAGGGAAGTTGTGACTGCATTAATATTTATAAATCCAAGCCTTATAAGGTATCTGAAGCCCTTTAAACCTTATGTCTAGAGATAACAAAGTCATCAAATGTCAGTGCAGCGAATGTCATAAATGAGACAAGGATGGAAGCATGAGCAACATAAATTGTTATAAAAATCCAGGTGAAATGTAAGGCAGTGCCTGTCACAAATTGGGAACTGGACAAACATTGTTGAGTATAACAGGAGACAGTGGTAGTAGAGATGATAAGGAGAGGATGCAGCATAGGCTTGATATAGATGGTGTAGTAGACAAAGTCATCACAATGACTCCTAGATTTCTTCTTAGGAAAATTCAGGAAGAGATGATGCTAGGGTTACAGGTATGGGTCTTATGTGTTTAAATGCACCATTTATTTCCATATACACACAAATATGTATTAGGCTGTAACTCAATTTCTACTTTCTCCTTCTCTTTTTTCTAATGAAATACTGTAATCTACCTTGTGTTGGAAAAATCAAGTGGATATCAAAAATTACCAGGGGACAAGAGAAGCAATCCAGTTCTTTTTGTTTATAGTGTCTCAAACCATGTTAAGGACTTTAAACATAGTAAGATAGTATTATTTTTTAAATTTCACTTTGGAAATAAGTATACACTACATGTTTTCTTCCAAATATTCAAATAATATGTTCTTACTGGAAATCAAAAGTATAATAGTCACCTGGAATATAAAAGCAGTGACCCTCACTAATTTGCAATGCTTTGAAGGCTGCCAAGTAGGTGGCAAAACACTAATTTTAACTTTATGATAACATTTTGTATTTCTTTTTTGATACCCCTGCAGTGGTGAAAATGGAAATTATTGACTCTGGGAACTCGGCCTGCAGTGCTGTTAATCACTGTATTGCTATTAATTGATTTCCTTAGGAGTGAGCCAGACCCAAGACACTACCTATTAGTCTCTCCCACTCTTAATGCAGTGATTTTGATCCTGCTTCTAGTTTTTAGAGTGAAATGTCTGATTTTCAGAACAGAGATACCATTATGTGAACAAATATGAATTAAACAGTTTAAACTATACAATGCTCGGTTGACTCTTCATACAAGATAGACTCAAACTGTCCTTCCCTCCTCCTTGTCTGAATTATCATAAATAAATAATTTGAAAGTCTGCAAATACTCAGTTTAGTTACCATTCATTGTGTGAATAATCCTCAAGACATTTTGTTATTTTGAAATAACATCTAGAAACCTTGTCCAATATACCTAGAGAAATCTTTGCATTCAGTTAAAAAAAAGAATACCCCAAATTTTTCATTTCTATAAGCTAGAAGCTAATAACCACAACTTTTTAAATAAAATACATAGCTAGCAATGGAAAGTATGAGATTAGGTATTAAGCAAAACTATAATTCAGAAGAAAAAATTATAATAAAATAACACCTATCCTGACATGAATATATTTATGGATGTATTTAAACAATGAGCATATGTCTGTCTTAACTAAGCAACATTGGAGGACTATTACCCAACACATTTCAAAGTCTGATTGATTGGTCATTTTGCCCTTTTCCTTAATAGACTATTATAGTAATAGACAAAGGAAGAAATAAAGTGCTCAGCTAATCGATCTAAATCATACTGGAAAGGTCAAAATAGAATTGTACATTACTACTGTCAGAAATACATAAAACATTAACATTTCTATACCATGTACTCATCACCGAAATTGTAATGGGGATTGAAAAAGACACAATATTCATCCAAAATAGCTATTGAGTTGGAAATGGAATGGCCAAAATCTAATCTCAGGAGAGGTGCTAGTGGGAAGAAAAGACTATGGATTCATCCTTTTTTTTTTTTTTTTCCAGGATCTTGAGTTCTCACTTTAGTCATCCTACATATACTAAGATATTTTTTTTTCACAAGAAACACTCAAATTGATGCATGTGTAGTGATGGCTTGTAAAATAACATCTCTGTTAGAAATAGATCAAGTCATAAAAGAATACCAAATAATTATATATGATAAAAAGATAATAAATATAATAAGGTGAGTTAAGAGGTACATTTTGCACTGTGTTGCAGTATAGGAACATGATGCATTATAAAAATTGACACAGGAGCTTGACATAAATTATGCATAAATGTAAATAATCTACGAATAGTTTTAAATTAATACATTATGATATTTTTAACATTCTTCATAAGCCATGTAATTGTGTTATTCACAAAGAATTGTGAAACATACCATGTTTGTTATTAAACTTTGTATTAATACAATATAGACTTTGTATCCTATATAATAAAAGGCTAATATGCAAATTGTCCCCAAGGGCAGAGTTCAACAGACCAAGAGTTAGACATGCACTGACCACCAGGGGGCAGCAGCGGCAGGCAGCCGGGGGAAGGGAGGCCCCGGTTGGCAGGCAGCAGCCTCTAGGGACCCTACCCATGCACAAATTTCGTGCACTGGGCCTCTAGTTTTATTATGTGAGATTAAAAGAAAACCTGTAGTGTGTGCATGAATTGTACACACCTGCACATATACCAAAAATCATGAATTGCATTAAACATTTAATATGCCAACAGGATAAAACTAGTGGCTTAGCAAAGCATATTTTTTAGAGATATGAATTCTAGGAAGCATTGAAAATTTGAGGCCTTCTTAGTTTTGAAGACAACTTGTTTTTTGTTTTTTTTTCTGCCTCCTGGCAGTTCAGTTTAAGTTGAAATTTATGTAGCAAACACCTTATCGTAATTCCTACCTCTGAATGATACTTGCACTGGAGGCTTCATTGTTATTTTGAAATACCCTTATGTTGTAAATACAAAAAGATATTAAACTCAGCATAATGGCTGAAGTCACAATACTTACAGAAAAAAAAAAAACCAACAACTTCCAGCAAAGATTTTGTTTTGGAAGAAAAAATTATTATTATTAATTTGGCATCAAAAGTCAAATGCAATTCAATAAGTATTTAAATGCCTATAGAGTACAGCACAGTTTGATATGAACTACACAGATTATAAGTAATAAGGAATACTCTTAAGGAGTCTATAATCCAGTATGTATATAATAAAAGGCAGAATACCATAAATACTACAAAAGACATTAAAATATGTACTAGGGAAAGTGAGAGGGAAAAGAGATGATAAGGATAAAACTGTTGTTACTGTGGACAGTACTCCAGAAGTCTTTACCATTGGCTAAGATTGTGGCAGGGGGAGGTCCTTACACTGAGCGTGCCAACTGCTAAAAGTATGAATGGATAGGGCCTGAGTATGCCAAAAGCTAGAACTATGAATGGACCAGACCCAAGCACGCCAAACGCTAGAAAGATTTGTTAACATAAAAACATTCAAGCCTGTAAAGAATTTTTGTGAGTTATTTGAGCCAAACTGGATGCAGGGAAGCAGAACCTCAATGGATTGGGATAATGCTCCAGAGAATGGCAGTTCTTCACCTTGTTTTATACATTACAATCAAAGGAGGAGATATAAGTGGGCTACATGAAATCCATTGTGATAGATTAGGGAGGCGGGAGAAAGAAAAGGGGGGTGTGTCGGGGGAAACCTCTGGATTGGACAAAAAGTAAAATGATAGACACATACTTCTTTTACTTAGGTGGGTGCAGGAGAGTTAACAGTTAACAGTTAACATGATAACAATAACAATGAAGGAATTTATGGTCTCTGTCCTGGTGCCCAGATACATTTGGCTGTGCCCTGAGGGGTCTGGAAAAAGGGAAGTTACAAGTTACCCTGACATTTCACAAGAATATTATCCTAGATCAGTGATTCCCAAAGTGGGTGCTACCGCCCCCTGGTGGGTGCTGCAGCGATCCAGGGGGGCGGTGATGGCCACAGGTGCATTTGTTTTAACTTTTTTTGTATTACCTTTCTATTCTGAGTTCAATAAATAGTTTCATAATTTCAAACTTCAATGTTTCTAATTTACACCTTTCTTTACTATATTTTACGAAAAAGGTAGAAACATTAATACATATATCTTTCTGTTTAATTGCTATTAAAATTTTAAAAAAATTAATTTCCAGGGGGCGCTGAGTAATATTTTTTCTGGAAAGGGGGCGGTAGGCCAAATAAGTTTGGGAACCACTGTCCTAGATGCAAAAAGACAATAGGTTCAGTTAAGGTAAAGATTGACCTTTATCGGGGAAGATACTGGTCTGGGATGTGACTACTCACTTTAAACTGCTTTTAGATAAAGTTTTAATTTCAGACCATCCTTTGTGGTTACTTTAGGTCTTTGAGTTTGCAAAACTGCCATGAAGGCCTTCCCTGAGTTAGTCAGGTGAGAATGTGGCCTTTTTTTTTTTTTTCATCCACAGATTAATGGATAGGGACCTAAGTTCCTCAAAAGCCAGCAAGATAATTGAATAGGAAAAAAGCCTTCCCTTTCCTATCACCATAAAAACTGTGGGTTTGAGCAGGAAGAAGAGATGATCTTTGAGATGGAGGGAGATTGTTCACGTGGCTTCTGAATAAAACCGCTTTCTTTTTGCACCAGCACCTGCCTCACAAGTTTGGATTTCCTTGTGGCAGGCAGCTGAACCTGCATTTTTTGGTTATAGTTTTGGTGATTCTGGTGGGACAGCATGGGTCTCAATAAGTCCTGAAGGGCCCAGGCTTGGTTCCAAGCTGCTTGTGGCAGGCCAACCCTGGAGTGGGACTGTGGGATTTTCCAGCAGCTGCTGAGAGCGATTCTCAGAGAATTTGCCTTCATTTCTTTTCAAGGTGGAAGCCTCCTGAAATGCTTAGCTGGTGAAAGGAAATGGGTTTCTCGGGAGCGGAATGACTCCAAGACTGGATGCGTTGAACCTGTGTGCACTCTGGGGTCCTCTACCCCTACTGCTTGGACCTCATACCATTTGGGTCCCGTTAGGACTGCTTGCAGCATGGGTTGGCAGGAGATAAGACAATAAGACTTGTTTGTGAGCACTTACTTGGAATAATGTAATTATGGATCTGAGTTTTATTTATATGTTTCCTCTTTGTCTGAAGTCTTGCTATAGTTAAGGTCTTGGGTTTGTACTTTTGTGCCATCAGGGGTTGTTCTGTTTTGACTCCTGAAGGGAGCTGACTAGGCCAAATTTTAGCAGATTGGCCCATGTATAGCTATGATCCAAACACTAAAAAGGATTTGGTTTTCTGTTGTAACACTGCTTGGCCTATGTGTACTTCAGACCATGGGGGAAAATGGCCCTAAGTAGTTCCCCAAATTACTATACTATCATACAGTTGGAATTGTTTTGCCAAAGGTCAGGGAAATGGAACAAAATCCCTTATGTCCAGGCATTTATGTCTTTACACAATAAGAATTCGGCAAAGAAAGGGAACTACCTAATGATGCAGAGAAGGGAATTGGCTTCAAAACCTCCTCCCTGATAGTAAGACACAGGAAGAAAAGGAAAATGAGGAGATGAGTCTCTATAATTCCCTGAACCTGGGGACCTAGGACAAACAGCAGGAGGATTTTCCCTGCAACCCCCCCATCGCTAGATACCCCTGAAATAGGGCCCAGAGGGTGACAGCTCCACCCCCTGTATAATGAACAGATGGTCTCTCCCTCGAAGACCCAGCAAGGCACCCAGTTTGGCCAGGGCACCCAATTTGTATCCAGAGCAGGACAATTCCCTTTGCGGCAATTCCCTTTCGGTGGAATAAACCTAGGACAGCACCCTGGCTACTATTCAGCCCATGCTCCATTTTCCACTTCAGATTTACTGAATTAGAAGAATTCCAACCTCTCATGTCAGAAGAATTCTCTGAAAACATCATATCTTATCTTCTCCATTACTGCCACTCACCATCTAAACTGGGCTGATGTGCAGGCTCTCCTTAACTCCTGCTAATGGCAGGTTAGAGGTGACTAGTTGCAAGTAAAGTTAATGGAGAGGCTCAATGCTTCCATCAAAAGAATCCCAATGTGACCCCCAACCCATCCAGGGCAATTCTCTTTACAGAGCCCAACTGGGGCCCAAATAGTGGGAACCTAGCCTTCCTAGGACATTACAAAAGGTGCATATTGGAAGGGCTTAAGAAAGGAGCGCCTACACAAAAGAGCCTGAATATGACACAGGCCGTTCAACGGAAACCAAATGAAGATCCTTCTGAATTTTTAGAAAGGACCTACCAGGCCTAACAGAAACATACTGATGCTGACCCACAGGCACCGGAAAATGTCCGGAGGGTAAACATGACTTTTATTGGGCAAAGTGCCCGGATATCAGAACAAACGTTTAGACAAGGCACTGGGAATGAGTCCCTTCCAGATGGTGGACATAGCCTTTAACACAGCTGGTTTGGCTCAGTGGATAAAATGTCGGCCTGTGAACCAAAGGGGCCTGGGTTAGATTCTAGTCAAGGGCACGTACTTTGGTTGCAGGCTTTTCCCCAGCCAGGGCCCTGGTCGGAGCTTGTGCAGGAGGCAATTGATGTGTTTCTCTTACATAGACGTTTCTCTCTGTCTTTCCCTCTCTCTTTCCCTCTCCCTAAAAATCAATGGAAAAATATCCTTGGGTGAAGATTAACAAAAAATAAAAGTAAAACACCTCACTCTGATGCATAAGATTTGTACAGAACCTTTGGGCTATAAAAACTATTGTCCAGGGCTTTCATACTATGGTGACCAAACCTTATAGGTTGTTGACCACATGCCCAGGGATATCAAATGGTTTTCAGTCCTAGGTTTGAAGGATGCTTTTTTCTGCATTCCAATAGATGAGCAGGCTCAACTGTTATTTGCTTTTGAATGGCAGGACCCAGAAACTAAAGCCATGCTCCAATACTGTTGGACTGTGTTGCCACAGGCCTTAAGAATTCCTCAACCATATTTGGGGAAAGATTAGCAAAAGATTTCAGGGATGTGGATATAGTTCAATTGAAATTGGAAATTCTTCTGCAATCTTTGAGTGGCAGGACCCAGAAACTAAAGCCATGCTCCAATACTATTGGACTGTGTTGCCACAGGACTTAAGAATTCCTCAACCATATTTGGGAAAGATTAGCAAAAGATTTAAGGGATGCGGATATAGTTCAATTGAAATTGGAAATTCTTCTGCAATATGTAGATGACTTACTAATAGCTAGCAATACTTATGAAGACTGTTTGCTCAACACGATCTATTCCTGAATCATTTGGCAAAAGAGGATATACTATTGCCTCACAAGGCCCAGATTTTCAAACAGGAGGTGGCACACCTGAGATTCCAACTGAAACAGGCACTAGGAGCCTGATGGTTGATAGAAAACAAGCCATGGCTACAATAAAAATCCCAGAGAACCGGAGGCAGCTTCGTGGATTCTTAGGGATTACTATACAGGGTTTTTCCAAGTTTGGATTCCATATTTTGCACTTATAGCAAAACCATTGTATAACTCTTTGAAAGGACTAGACTCTGAACCTCTTGAACGGACAAGAGATGATCAGGAAACATTTTACACCTTGAAGGAAAAGCTAGTTTGGGCTCCCACACTGGGACTGTCTAATTTACAGAAACTTTTCAAATTATAAATTCACAAAAGACAAGGAATTGGATGTAGGATACTAACCCAGATCCTAGGAAATACCTTTCAACCCATAGCCTAGCTCTCAAAGAAACTAGATCACACTACTAAAGCTGGCCACATGTCTCCGAGCAATAGCAGCTACTTGTGACTTCTTAGAGGAAGCAGAGAAACTCACTCTGGGGCAACCTACTATGGCATTTGTACCACACCAGGTCCTAACCGTATTGGAACAGAAAGGAGGGCATTGGCTGACAGAAGGGAACATAGGAAAATATCAGGCAATTGTATTAGGCAACCTATATGTTACCTTCCAAACCACCACTACCTTAAACCTGGCCACCTCACTCCCAGACTTAGAAGGAAGCTCAGACCTCCAACATGATTGCTTGGAAATCATTGACAAAGTTTATTCCAGCATACCAGATCTATTTTACAAGCAGCTGGCAGACCCTAACTGGAAATTATATGAGAGTAACTTCATGGAGAATTGTCAACGATGAGCCGTGTACCCAGTGGTCACCATAGACAAGGTAACAGACTCCAAAGCCCTTGCCTGGAAACGTCGGCACAAAAGGCTGAATGGATAGCCCTCACCAGATCCTTAGAATTATCCCAGGGAAAACAACTTCATGGAGAATTGTCAACAACGAGCCGTGTACCCAGTGGTCACCATAGAAAAGGTAACAGACTCCCAAACCCTTGCCTTGGAAACTTCGGCACAAAAGGCTGAATGGATAGCCCTCACCAGATCCTTAGAATTATCCCAGGGAAAAAAGTACTAACATCTACACTGACCCTAAATATCCCTTCATGGCAGTCCATGCCTATAGGGCAATGTGGAAAGAAAGAGGGCTCTTCACCTGGGGAATAAGTGCACCGAACATGCAAAAGAGATTTTAAAATGCTAGAGGCAGTGAATCTACCAAACGGATTTCCATAACGCACTGCCCAGGACACCAGAAAGTTGGCTCCCAAACAAGCCAGGGAAACCAAACTGCTAATAACGCAGCAAGACAAGCCACCCGAGGGCCACCACTTCTTGGGGCTTTAATTCCACACCTGGACTTTTCAGATTTTAAACTCCAATACACAGAATGATAGGAGAAGTGGGCCCGTGAACAGGGATTCTCTAACACTGAACCCAATTCTATATGCAAGTTCAACACTCATGGTATGATCTACTCCCTGAAGCTCTAGTATATCCCATCCTCAAACACCTACATGAAGGGACCCATTGTGGAAAGGATGCTTTAATGGAGTTCATTTGACCACCTTTGAAGGGCCCTCATTTACAAAGGACCATTAAGGAGATTATCCAAGCCTGTCAGATTGCGCAATAAGAACCCTAAATCAGAATGTGCCCCAACAGGCAAGGGAATACAATATAAAGGCATAAATTCATTTGAGGACTGGCAAGTTGACTTTAAATAGATGCCTAAAACCATAGGAAACTTTACATTTTAATCAGTTTTTATAGACACCTTTTCTAGCTGGGTAGAGGCATATCCCTGCAGAACTGAGAAGGCAACTAAGGTAGCAAAACTTCTATTCAAAGAAGTAATCATTAGGTTTGGACTTTCTTACAGGATTCAAAGTGACAATGGACCATCGCTCAATTTAGAAATCTCCAAAAAGGTAGGAAAGGCACTACAGATTCAATGGAAACTACATGCATCTTGGAGAGCCCAATCTGTGGGGTAGACTAAGAAAATGAACCACACAATAGAGAAGATGCTGAGAAAATATGCCAGGAAACACATTTGAAATGGGACCAAGCACTCCCAACGGCCTTGTTTTTAAATTAGACTCTTTTAAAATAGTTTATTAGAGACACTTCCAAGTTTCTGTTTTAAGAATATCCCCTTTAGATTTAAAACATGAATCAAAAATCAAACAATATGTACAACACCTAGGGCAAACACTAACAATTTTGCACAAGTTTGTTCATTATAGCTCCATCTACTGTCTGACACACCCTTACACCTATTCTAGCCCAGAGACCAAGCCTTACTAAGACCTGGAAGACTTAAGGTCCTGAACAGCAGTTAGCCATGCAATGGATCGGTCCCTATATGACATCCTGCTGCTAACACGCTCTTCCCTAAGCTCATGGGAATCAAGCCTTGGATCCACCACACATGGATAAAGTGGGCACTGCCTGAGGAGGACTTGGATCTTGCTGCTGCTGTCGATATGGCAAAGGAAAGCTAGACCTGCACTCGTGAGGAGTTTTAAAATCCCTCTTTCAATGCCCTGGCCAGTGTGGCTCAGTTGGTTGGATCGTCGTCCCGTACACCTGGTCAGGACACATGGCCAGATCCCATGTCCAATTCCAGTTGGGTGCAGGCAGAGGCAAGTGATTGATGTTTCTCTCTATCTCTCTCTCTCTCTTCCTCTCTCTCTCAAATCAATAGAAAAAAATTCCTCTTTCAGAAAGGGACAGTGCCTCCTAAAGCTATGTGACAATGTTATTTTTAATTTTATCCTGCATTTTCCAGACAGGGCTTCCTTGGCAAATTTATCCTGCTGTTGGGTATGCCACCCAAAGCCTCACTCAGAATTAGATCATGGGGATCCATTAGTCTCTCCAATTTCTGATTTCACTATAATTTCCTCTGCATTACTAAGCATATCCCTCACTAAATACTCGATTGTTTGTCTGCACAATAGGTATTACTTTGGAAGCCCATCAGAAACACTGTCTCTTGACATGTGAAGTAGTCTACAGGCTTTGCTTGTTCACCAGTGCCATCTTCTAGACACTGCATATGCCACCTTATGAAGACAGCAATCTTTCGCCCTCAAGTGGGGACTTTCCTCTAGTCTCAATCCCCCTCTTCTTTTCATAGACAGTAAGGTCCCTGGACTCAGAGAGAGGTAGGATTATGCCCTTAAACAGCAGGAAGAAACTACAGAAGATGAGACCCTCATCCATTTACTCTTGTAAGATTAGATTACAAGGATCCAGAGTTTTGAAGGGGGGAGTTGTTACCATAAACAATCAAGAAGAAACTACAGAAGATGAGATCATCATCCATTTACTCTTGTAAGATTAGAGTTTTGAAGGGGGGAGTTGTTACCATAAACAATCAGTGGGAGCTCCAGGGGGTCTCCCCCATTGGACAAGATGACAACAGGGGGAGGTTCTTACACTGAGTGCACCAAAAGCTAGAAAGATGAATGGATAAGTCCCTGGGTTGGCCAAAAACTAGCAAGATAATTGGATAAGGAAAAAAAAAAGTCTTCCTCTCTCTGTTCCTATAAGGAAAAAGAGACGATCTTTGAGACGGAGGCAGATTGGTCTTGGAGACAGGAGTCCACCATTCTCCTAGGTCATGTGGCTCCTAAATAAAACCTCCTTCCTTTTTGACCAGCACCTGCCTCATGAGTTTGGCTTTCATCATCACAGGCAGCCAGCTGAACCTCAATTTTTGTTGTTGTTGTTGTTCAGTTAAACTTTCAGAAAATGCTTCATGGATGAAATATAAAGGGTTTAATAAGAAATGTCAGAGGAGAAAACTTGAGGTGGATACCCAACATGAGAAAATAAAAAAGAAAGTGTACAAAAAAACAGGGGGAGGTAGTATATGAAGAAATGGGAAGCAATCCGAGTACATTAAGAAACAGTACCTAAAGTAGTGCTGGGCTATAAAGGCTGAAAGTATGATGGGGTCATATTTGCCAATAGCCTGAATGTCAAGCTGAATATGCTACATTTTACTTGGTAGGAAATGGAGAAACGGAAACTCTTTTAGTAAAGATATGAGTAAGGAAGATTAATTTAGCAATTGTATCTAGAATGAATATTGTGAGATGCTTTTCCAACTCATTTATTTTTAAAAAGGCTTTAATATGGATTACAGAATAATCTTATCATGCCAGAAGACTGACTCTTACATTTGAATTCATCGCTTTATACAAATAACTTACAGGACACCTCTAATGCCCTTATTGACAGAGTTTGGTATACTGTTTGATACCCAGAAGGGAAGCAAAGAAATATTTTCTGAACGATTGAAAGGCAAAGGAGTGCCAATGAAAACCCAGCATAACCTTTGGAAAGCTGGAGGAACTGCCATATTTGGAACTGTGAGAGTATGAGTAGTGATAAAAAATGAGAGCTGGGTGGAAAGTTGGTTTTTTAAATAAAAGGCAGTCTATATATGTCCCCCAGGTACTATACCTACTGTAGGCACACAAGGTGGAAATGTACTTTTTGCAATAGGTCAATCTGTGACAATATGCCCTTTGGCCTAAGCAGAGCCTAAAAAACAGCAGCCAGATTTATACCACTAAGGCAGAAGACCTGACCGCCTGACAGAAAATTCAATGTACATAGAGTTTCCAATCAATTTTTAGTGTTTCATTTGTAAATATAAATGGTCTGCCAACATTTAAGGACAAATTATATAGACAAAGCAAGCAAATAGAAAGCAAAGGAAATTGTGATGATGGAAGAAAAAAATATTAGTAATATCTTCAGAAAGATTGGAGAAGATATAACTATGAAACAATACTTAAAAGTCATTCAGAGAAAAGAGACCTTGGAAATTTTAAATAAAACATTTATAAAAATCGTAAAATAATTGGAAGAAAAGTCAAGTATTATCTCTCAAGGAGAAGTAGAAGAAGACAGGATGATGTTCAATAGGAGGACATATATAAGAAAATTAGGCAAGTTGAACTAATGAAAAATCTGGCAGATAGTGTCACCAGTGGGGTGTGCTCTGTGTCCCCATCTGTTACCAGTGGAAGTGGAGTTCTTTCACTGTTGCAAGGAAATGAATTTCCCGAGATTTGCACCAGAGGATGAGTGATCTTTATTTCCCTGGAATTAAACCCCCGGGTTTCCAATGTCACTTTCCCTCTCCTGCCTGGAAAAAGTCCAAGCTTGTCTTCAGCAGGGCCAGAAGGAAGGCAACTACCCAGAGTCTCTGCTCCATATCAGAGCCCCGTCCAATCCAGCACCCCGTGTGCGGAGTCCCCATGGCCATAGGCAATGTGGCTTCTAAGGCCACATGGCTCTAATGAGTGAATAGGCAGGTGTGGGCCGTGGAGCAAAGCAAGAGGGCTGGAGATTAGCCAGGAGCTTAACCAATGAACCCTTCACGATGTCATGCACTTGTGGTGGCTTCACCTTCTAATCAATTATGTTTTTCCCAGGTTAGACTGACAGACGAGTATCTCCCCTACATCACCCAGACTTCACTGCACATGCATCCATCTCCCAGTTTGTTTGATCCCTTCCACCAGTGATCTGCAGAGAATGTGGTTTCCTGGGAGCTTGAAGTTGTAGCTTCCTGGTGAAGCTGCCCAGATCACCATGCTTACAATGTCTGGCCTCCCCTTTGTTCCTTTGCTATTATGAATATTAATAACTACAAAATTATGACAACAATAATAAAACTTCAACAAAAGGAGAAAAGTGAAACTAAAAGAAAGGAACTTCTGAAAGCAATCATTGAAAGAAAGAATGGAAACAATGCTTATAAATAGGGGCATACATTTCCAGACTGATAGGGTCCAAATATTACTTGGCACAGGGATGAAAAATAGACTCTTATAAAACACTAGAGACCCGATGCATGAAATTTGTGCAAGAGTAGGCCTTCCATCCCCAGGCTGCCAGCACTGGCTTCCCTCTGGCATCCGGGACCCAGGCTTCCCTCTGGCCCCGGCTTCGTCCGGAAGGATGTCTGGTCTAATTAGCATATTACCCTTTTATTATTATAGACTAGAGGCCCGGTGCACAAAAATTTGTGCACTCGGGGGGCGGGGGGAGGGGGGTCCCCCAGCCCGGCCTGTGCCCTCTCGCAGTCTGGGACCCCTCGGGAGATAACGACCTGCTGGCTTAGGCCTGCTCCCGGGTGGCAGAGGGCAGGCCCAATCCCTAGGTGCAGCCCCTGGTCAGGCTCAGAGCAGGGCCGATTGGGGAGTTGGGGCGCCGCCCCGTCATGCACAGAGCAGGGCGGATCGGGAGGTTGCGATGCCACCCTCAGTCACGCTCAGGGTAGGGCCGACTGGGGGGTTGGGGCACTGCCCCCTGTCACACTCAAGGCAGGGTCGATGGGGAGGTTGCAGCACCACCCCCTGTCACACACAGAGCAGG
>NW_005353920.1:384983-392457 GCF_000412655.1 Myotis brandtii
AGTTAATTTGCATATATTCACTGATTAGCCAATGAAAAGGGTAGCAGTCGTATGCCAATTACCATGTTTCTCTTTTATTAGTGTAGATAATACCATGAAATGTTATAACACAGAAATTAAGGGGAAGTTTCTAAATAGGGTATTAATATTATCCTCTGCCTTGACATTGGTAAAACCATGAGTGCCTCCAATGGCCTAATGTGAGGCCCTCTCCCCCCATTCTACTTTGTTTTTGCAAATGAGGTCTCCTAGTCAAACAGCCCTCCTTACCAAAGAAATCAGGTGCTAGTTCCTGGGGTTTCAGTTCCTCGTCAGCCCACAGAATTAGTCAAACAAGCCAACACTCTCCCATGTTAAAGAAGTGTACCTCAACTTTTTTATTCTACTGAGCATCCCTTGTTGTTCACACTGTATCCAAGTGCACCCCTTCCCCATCCCGGTGGCCCTGCAGTACTTTTCCACCCTCAATTGTGAATGAATGTGACTAATCAAATGCTGTTCGTCTCCTCTGCTCAGTGTTAAGTGTCATATGTTCAGACATCCCTAGAGTGTGAGACCCTCACTCACTAATGAGGTGAATAGGACACAATTAAAATCACTAAAAATATTTCAAAGAACAGATATGTCAAATATAAAGAATGATGAATCAGAATACCAGACTCTCCAATGCAGCAAAGGAAATAAGAAGGATTATGAACAGTTTTTAAAATTCTAAGGAAAATATCTCAGATAAAATTCTTTATGCATTCAGATCATCTAACACATAGAGAAGAAAAGTATTTTTAGACTTTTCAAGAATAGGAAATTTGACTCTCCTGAATCTTTTTTTCAGGAAGCTGTATGAGGATGATTTCTATCAAAACAAAGAAATAAAACAACATAGAAGAACTGTGATCCAGGAAACAAGAGACACAACATGGTAGAGAGTTGAAAATATCAGAGGCAAGAGGAAGTATCTGTGTGATAATTGGAGAGTAGGCCTAGAGCGAAGAAAGATCGTATTTTAGTAAGAGGTCAGAGGTCTCCACTAGGCATGTGTTCAGGGAAATAAAGCATGCTTGAAAGTGAGATGAAAGCTGTGATCACAAGAAAATGTTATAATGAGACATTTTTTAGAGCTTCTGGAGTGTGTGTGAGGGTGACATTCATAAGTTCAAAAAACATCAAAGCAGGGGGAAGGCAGGCAATTTTTAACTCCAGTAAAATAATAAACGTAAAGGAAGGAAATGTAATCAGAGTACATTGCTTGGCTCAGCCATGAACAATATTTGAAAAGTCATCATGGAAACACAATGTTTTTAAGCAAAATTGAGGCATAATTATACTGAAAGGAAAATGGAGGGTATGAGTGAGCTAAAATAATAAAACCTTACTATAAGAAGTCATGTAGTGTTTAAATTGATTGTACACAAAGTATAGCATTATATTCATTTTATGTAGATCTATGTAGATCTATGCAATCACCAAACAAAATAGCTAAATATTAAGTGTGTTGCCTTAAGGGATATGGCAGATCATAAAGTGTCAAGCAATAATATTTTTTAAATAATCATTTCAGAAATAGTTTCACTTTAAACTACTTTTATCTAATACAATTGTTGAAAATAAATATTAATTTTTTAAAGTGATCTGTCTTTATATTTCTGATTATTAAAAATGTGTTCTGTAGTCATGCTAACAAGTCACTTGATTTTCTTGAGGTTTTCTAGTATTTTTCTGGTGAAATTATGAGTGTGATTGCTCTTACAATGACAATTTTTGCTGCATTAACTCTAAAAAAACATTTTGTTTTATTTTAGAGCTGCAATTCATTCCCCTCCAGCTCACATGGTAAATTAATTGAAATCTTCTAAAAAATCATTATGATGCTCTCATTACGATTACTAACCTTTTGAGATCAAATTATGTTCAAATTGAAATGATTCTTGAGTTTTAATTTATCTCTAGTTTATGGCAATTGGGAACCTAATTTATTGAATGATGACCATCCTGAATCACTAGGCCTTTGGTAGTGATGGGTGCCTAATCATTTTGTGGAATATTGTATTTCTAAATATTCTATTTATAACTTGAAATATAAAAACCAAGTTGATGATTCATTAAAAATCTATAACAAAGTTAAATTAAAAAGCTACTCTTATAGAAAGCCTTTTAAATTCCTGATACTTCACTTTGTGTCTAAGTGATAGAATGATATAATGGAAGGTCATATTATAATTCAGTATTTCAACATTTGGAAACTAAACACTACCTAGATCAGACCTTGAATCCTAATTTACATCCAATGTGATATCCAAATCCTTTCTCTTTTGGCTATTTAAAGATACTCCTAGTATCAAATATATTTTATTTATCCAAAATAATTAGCCTTATATTTGTAAAATGCAAATTATGTGTGGTTCTAACCTTAGGGTCACTGAAGATGTAAATACAGGTGAGTTTAGTATCATGGTTAAATACAATACTCTGTAAAGCAAAAGTAGGTTTATAGTTATTTGTATGGAAAATAATACAATAATTAATAAATAATAATACAAATGCTTCACATACAGCTGTAAACCTACATTTGCCCCACCCTATACAAATCTGAAATTTGGCACTGTCTTTAAAAAATGAGG
Organism: Myotis brandtii; assembly: GCF_000412655.1. Taxonomy (NCBI): domain Eukaryota; kingdom Metazoa; phylum Chordata; class Mammalia; order Chiroptera; family Vespertilionidae; genus Myotis; species Myotis brandtii. The sequence continues at coordinate 387,602 of NW_005353920.1, forward strand.
CAGCCCCCTATAGATATAACTGTTGGTAGGAATATAAATTATGGGAACCAGAGATGTGCCCTATCTAAGAATATAATAGAGAGATGATAAAGTGAGCGGGTAACCAGGTAAACCAGTAGGAGTGCACACTTGAGGTCACTCCAGGGTAATGAACATATAAAAATCAACTGAACTAATATCTGATTTTATGCAGAAATTTATTTTTTTTGATTTTTAAAATTATTATTGTTTTAGACAAATTAGAAAAACAGTTTAGTAGTGAACAGTTAGATTTAAGGTATACAATGCTCATTGATTTTCAAATTAATATTTGCTAAGCTAAATGGACTGAGTGACTCTTTAATACTGACAGAATAGTCAAAATTGTTAGACTCTAAAAGGAATTCCAGTCAGATAATTAGATGAAGTAATGAATACCTTAATCAATATTTGTTTGACTCATTTTACCCTTGAGACAAAACAAATATTTAAAAAAACCCAATTCTGAGTACTATAGAAGTTGGCAGACCAAACCAACTTACAGAAAAATGTGAAAAAAGTTGTATAGATGCATCAATAGCCTACATAAAAATGAATGCATAAAAATATTTATCTGACATAATCTACACTAATAAAAGAGAAACATGGTAATTGGCGTACGACCGCTACCCTTCCCATTGGCTAATCAGGGAGATATGTAAATTAACTGACAGCCAAGATGGCGGCCTGCAGCCAGGCAGCTTGAAACTAACATGAGGCTTGCTTCCTTCAGTGACTGCAGACTCCAAGGTTCCCCGCCTGCCTTGCAGGCCTCTGAGCCTGCAGTTTGAACATTGTAACAAACAATAACCTACATAAAAATGAATGCATAAAAATATTTATCTGACATAATTGAATTATAATTCTGGTTAACTATTATTAAAAGAAATATGATAATGTTCATATCAAGTATCAATAGAATATAAATACTCACCAAACAATTTCAAAACAGCCACGTAGAAACAAACACACTGAAAAAAACAAGTATAGCAAATAAAAAATGATATAGTTCATGCATTTTTTACCTATTTTGAACTATTCCAAGGTCCATAGGACATAACAAACTAATTTCAATGGCTTTTATAATCTGTGTGGCAATTCTCAGCACTTCAAATAAGATATCGCTGCATACAAGTTTAGCTTTATAAATGTCTATTTGTATTTTTCTTAGAACCTAGTCTTAAGTTTTATGAATCCATTTTTCTGAAATTTCCTTGTTTAGTTTCATCCATACTTAAGGTTATTAAATTCTAACAAGCTATGGTACAAAAATAATTGGCACTTTGCCATAATAGATGAAACTAATGTGTACAGGGAACACAGGTGATGTAAAATTGACAGCCAAAATTAGAAGTTAACATAGGAATCACCATAAACCTAGTGACTATACATCAAGGAAACTGATAATGTGATATCCCCTTTATGTTATTACATATATATTTCTGCAAGTTTTGGATTAGTTTAATGAGGTATTCATTATATTCTTATTTCAGGTGATGAGGGTGTCTAAGTATAATGAAGACTACAGGAAAATCTCCCTGACAAAGAAAAAAAAAATCAAACAAAACACCTTTTCCACCCTCTTTTTACAAATCATGCAATGATATATTTAATCAGAAGAAAACATGAATAATTGAGGTCATTATTCAGATAACTTAGTGATACTTCTTATCATTGAACATCTATACATATAAAAGCCTAATATATGCTAAGTGTCCAACCAATTGGTTGACCAGGGGGCAGACGCTCTGACCAGTAGGATAGCTTGCTGCTGGGGTCCAGCCAATCAGGACTGGGCGAGATGGGCTGGACATGCCCTGGAGCCAACCTCCCATGGTCCCTCCCCGGCCTCTAAAATATTTCTTCTAATTAATTTCCTTTCAATGTGTATGAATTCATGCACCGGGCCTCTAGTTAATGAATAAAAACACATGTAGCATTCATGCATCTTCCTTTGGTCCTCTGCATTTTATTTGTGGTCTGATGAAGCTTTAGAAAGTGAATTTTGACTTGAACATGTATATGACTATGACAGATGATCTGTTCTTTGCTTGAAAAACTAAGCTCACTCTTTATTTCTAACTTTGTAGAAACAACTAACTCAGCTCTCTGCTAGGACTCATGTGCACACTGGTTGTCATCTCACTGCAGATGCCAGGTTAGCTAAATTAAGGGATGAATAGAGTACCTTGCTTTATCCTTCTGATGCACCAATCACGATCACTCAGAAAAAAGAAAACAACACAATAGCAAGTTGACATATACTGTCATTGTTATACTCTGTTTACACCAAACCTTTCCCTCTAAAATTAAATATTAATTTTTTTGTATATGGGAAATGGTCTGCAAATAAATGTCTCAAATTATCATTCTATGAATAGGTATGGAGTTTATTCATAGTTTCCACTGACGTGGTCTATAGGTTCTGCAAACTGTATAATAAGGGGGGAAAGCAGTAAGTAATAGGACTTCTGGGCATGTGATATTTCACAGAGTGGCCTTATTTATTTTAGACAAAGAGCCTGTAGAAGTGGATTTGTGGAGACAGAGATGGCAGGGCCCTGAAGGAAAGTCTGACTGTCTTCTAGACAGGCAAGATCTTGAGATTAATGACATTCTCATGGTGAATATAATGTACTGCTACCAAACAAACTTTGACACTCCTTAGAGAGCAACACTGGGGAGATGCTGAAAGGAAGAGGAGAGGAAAACTTATGAATTAATGCAGGTGGGAGGATAAACAAACCCCAAACCTGACATTCATCTTAACATTTTACCAGACCTATGTTCTTAAAATTTGTAAAAAACAGTGATTTATTTTTCGTAAAGTATAGTACAAAATCGCCTTGTACAACTACGATAAGCTAAATTACTTTGTATTGTATGTTATTAAATTTGTAAGCCCTTCAAAAGTAAAAATCTATCTTGGTAATGAATTGCATTGGACTAGTAGAACTAAAGATAGAATCTATTCTTTTCTTACTGATCCATGCTAACATTTAGTTGGGGGGACTAACCTGGAAAATTACTTTTATTGCTCAGGAATGTGTAAATGTCCAGACCTAAAGGGAACTTAAATAAACTTACTTGAAATTTTGAAATTTTCAGTTGAGGTAGTGGTAGCCCATATGCATGATGTTCATGCCTAATGGTAAAGAACAAGCCATTCATATCAACCCTCTTTCTCTTACTTGCCACTCTGTTCTGTTGTATCACATGTCCTTGCCTGTGTGAAGCTGAAAATGAGGCTAACATGGTATCATGTAACCTAATAATATTGGGAATTAGTATTTTAAAATGTAAGGGGAAATCCCATATTTAATTTTATCTAAGTACCGGAGGCCATACACCTTTACGTTTTTCCAAAGTACATAGAACTCAGTTCTTCATCAAATATGATATTCCTATTCTAATCCTAGTGATTTTGTTTATATAAAATGCTTGGGTGAAGAAGTTACAAAGGCCACCATTTCAAAAGAGTATAATAGGGAATTGTGATGATAAATAGCTTTTCAAAGACAAGATGACAGATGCCATTAAAAGCCACAAGCTGTTAAATCTAGAATCTCATATGTGCTTTGTTCTTGATTTCTAAATTTAAAACACAGTCATGGGAGGTTTGTGATTAGAGAAATGATTTGAAGTTTCATAATCAGAACAGCTGGTCCAGAGATCACAGAAGATGATGCTGAATGTGTTATGAAGCAAATGCAAAATAGTAACTGGGGAATGTTTTGGCAAGTAATAAGGAAACCATTCGAGACATTGCAGGTGTCAGGTTGCATTTGGGTTAGGAATGTTTTCCAGACCCACTGTTTCAATTGGCTCTCTTACCTCTAAGTGAAAAAGCTATCTGAGTACTTGCGAACAAGCATAAACACAGGGAATGAGTATTGAAAAGACAGGTCACAAGTTTTAAGGGCATAAGATCATTATCTTCTCTTACCCAAACTACTATAATCATTCCCTAATTGGTCTTCCTGAATAAATCTCCCTCCCTTAGATTTTATTATTCACAGAATATACATAGTGACCATTTTTTAAATTCAGTTGATCTCATTTTTGTAAAACTAATCTTCCACAGCTTTTCATTGCATTTAGAATAAAATTTAAAGACTTTCCCTTTGCCTGAATTGCCGTGTATGATTCATCTCCTGACTCCTTCTCTGTCAGCTTCTGTTTCTGTCATGCTTAGTAAATGGTGGAATCCTTGCTGTTTATCAAACATGCCAATTATCAATCCATTTCAAGATCTTAGCTCTTGATGTTTCTTTTATCTGGAATACTAGAGGCCCGGTGCACAAAATCCGTGCACTCAGCGGGGTGTGTGTGTCGGGGGAGTCCCTCAGCCCGGCTTGCACCCTCTCGCAGCCTGGGAGCCCTCGGGGGGATGACAGCCGGCAGTCGGACATCCTTAGTGTTGCTGTGGAGGCGGTAGAGGCTCCTGCCACTGCCGCTGCGCTCTCCAGCTGTGAGCCTGGCTTCTGGCTGAGTGGCACTCCCCCTATGGGAGCGCACTGACTACCAGGGGGCAGCCCCTGGTGGTCAGTGCGCACCATAGCAACCGGTCATTCCACCGTTGGTCCGAAACCAGCTCTCCATCATCCCCCGAGGGGTCCCGCATTGAGAGAGGGTGCAGGCCAGGCCAAGGGACCCACCGGTGCACGATCAAGGCTGGGGAGGGATGCCAGAGGTTGGCCAGACAGGGAGGGACTGTGGGAGGGCTCTAGGGCATGTCCAGCCTGTCGAGTAACACTCCCTCCACGTTCTGCGTGGAGTAGGGTTCGGTATCTGAAAGAGGAGCCGCACAGCAAATGAGAGAAAAAGACACGAGATAA
>NW_005353920.1:393205-397781 GCF_000412655.1 Myotis brandtii
TTTTTTTATTTAATTAGAAGGCTTTTGGAAATTTTATAATGCAGTCTAGATAGCTTTAAATATTAATTTTTTGCACAAAAATATGACTGCTTTAGGTTCATAACATGATAAGCAATTTTACCACAAAATGAAAATTTTTGTTAATACTTTTTGAACAATTACTTATTTCAAATTAGCTAAATTTAATTAATTTGAAAACTTGACTTTAATTAATTTGAAAATTATTTTGTTGTCAAATTTAATATTTTAATAATAATTTTAATTTACACTGTAAATATTAATGAAAAGGATCACTTTACATCCTTGTGAAGGCTTTGAGCATTCCTGTTGTTAGGCTAGATTTAGACATAGGGTCTGTTAGCCAAGCCTTCGTTTATCTGGATTCTGATTTCAGTTGGACCAAGTCTCTTCTTTCTTTTGGTTCCTGATTTGGGCTGGGCATGGGAAGCAAGAAGCAGCCAGACCCCAGCAGCAAGCTAACCTACTGGTTCGAGCGTCTTCCCTCTGGTGGTCAGTGCACATTATAGCGACTGGTAGACTGGTTGACTGTCTGCCCCGTGGTGACCAGTGCATGGCATAGAGAGCAGTTGAGTGACCTTAGCATGTTATAAGCATATTACACTTTGATTGGTTGAACGGTTGACCAGACGACCAGACACTTAGCATATTGGGCTTTTATTATATAGGATCTTCCCCCAGAAATTTGCATGACTGGCTCTCAAACTTCATTCAAGTTTATGTTCAAATATCATCTTCATGTCACCCTATTTTAAGCAGCATTTACAGTAATCTACTTATCCTACCTTGTTTTTCTTCACATATCTTATATATCATCATTTATATTTTGATATGCACCTTTTTGTTTTGTTTACTCATTGTCTGTCTTGTGCACTTGAATATAACGTCCATTAGCTCTGATTGTTGATTTGTTTATTTCATAACCTTAATGCTAAAACAGTGCCTAACAAATAATAGCACTCAAAAAATATACCATTATGTAAAAACAAATAAAGGTAACTTTATATTATATAATTTATTGTCAAATTATTACAGATGGCTTTTAAGTATTAGAGTAATTAAAGCTTCACTTATCCAAATACACCAGGCTCTTTAAAGGGTATGGGGTACCCTGTTTCATCTTTCAGAATTCCATGGCAGAATATACTTATGGTTCAGGCTTTATCTCTTCACTTCGATATGGCTCTCATCTATTCATATTAATGACTGTTATTAATTTTTTATTTTGGATTATTACTTGACTATATTGGTATCTCATTTAAGAATGTTTTTATTGATTTCAGAGAGAGGAGGGGAGAGGGAGAGATAGAAACATCAATGTGAGAAAAACATTCATCAGCTGCCTCCTGCACATCCCCTACTGGAGATCAAACTATAACCTCCTAGTTCATGGGATGACACTCAACCAACTAAGACACACTGGCAGGGTGGAATCCCATCTTAATTATAGTCATTTCCCAGTGTATGTTGTGGAAAATAATAGACCTCCTGTTGGGTCTCAAACATCATCTCAACAGGCAAAATGTACACCATACCAGTCCTCTTTTTCCCCACAAATTTCTCCTCACTTTTGTCCAAAACACATACCACACCAGCCCCATGACCTGATTTGAATAAAATCTTTTTTAAAAAATTTTGTTTTATTGCTTAAAGTATTACAAAGAGCATTACATATGTCTCCTTTTTTTTTTTTCCCTTGACCTTCTCCCGGCCTCCCCTACCCCCCAGTGTCTTGTGTCCATTGGTAATGCTTATATGCATGCATACAAGTCCTTCGGTTTATCTCTTATTCCCCACCCTCTACACTCCCCAGCCTTCCTGCTGTAGTTTGACAGTCTGTTCGATGCTGCTCTGCCTCTGTATCTATTTTTGTTCATCGGTTTATAATGGTCTTTATTATCCATAAATGAGTGAGATCATGTGGTATTTTTCTTCCATTGACTGGTTTATTTCACTTAGCATAATGCTCTCCAGTTCCATCCATGCTGTGGCAAATGGTAAGAATTCCTTCTTTTTTACAGCAGCATAGTATTCCATCGTGTAGATGTACCACAGTTTTCTAATCCATTCATCTGCTGATGGGCACTTTTTTTAAAATATATTTTATTGATTTTTTACAGAGAAGAAAGGAGAAGGACAGAGAGTCAGAAACATCAATGAGAGAGAAACATTGACCAGCTGCCTCCTGCACACACCCCACTGGGGATGTGCCCGCAACCAAGGTACATGCCCTTGACCGGAATCGAACCTCGGACCCTTCAGTCCTCAGGCTGACACTCTATCCACTGAGCCAAACAGGCCAGGGCCTGTCTTCTGATTTGAATAAAATCTTCAACTCTGTCCAGCAGAGAACAACTCCCAACTTGATCACATCGCTAATTAGATCTGAAATGGGGCTTCATTCTCATTGGTTTATTCCATTCTGAGGTACACTCCAAAAAGCAGAAAATTATATTATTACTAGAGGCCCAGTGCACAAAATTCATGCACATGGGTAGGCTGTCCTGCAGCCCAGCCTGCACCCTCTCCAATCTGGGATATCCCTCTCATAATCCAGGACGGCTGACTTCTAACCGCTCACCTGCTTGCCTGCCTGATCACCCCTACCCGCCTCTGCCTGCCGGCCTGATCACCCCCAACTGCCCTCCCCTGCTGACCTGATCACCTCCTAACTGCTCGCTCCCCCTCACTGGCCTGACCTCACCCCTAAATGCTTGTTTCCCTGCTGGCCTGATAGCCCTTAATCGCCTCTGCCTCGACCCTCGCCATCATGGCTTTGTCTGGAAGGAAGTCGGATGTCTGGAAGATGTCCGGTTGACCCGGTCTAATTAGCCTATTACCCTTTTATTAGTATAGATTGGCATAATGCTTAACTTATTTAGAGTGACAAAAATATATTAATACTTAGCAATCAAAATATTTCCTACTCCCTTAAGGCAACTTGCATAATGCTATCTCAAATTCATTGCATGTTCTAAGCAGAAACTGATGAAGTCTCTATGACACTTCCTATTTATTTATTTATTTATTTATTTATTTATTTATTTTAATATTTATTGGTGAAAGTATTGGGGGCAGGCTAGCAGAGGTCAATGTGGGGGAAAGAAGACATATATAAATCTTTCAACATTTCTCTTTTAAAAAGGAAGCATGCTGCAACCATTCTGACAGATACAGTAGTTCCTATAGCTAAGGGGAGGAGGCAAGCCTAAGACACATTAAATGCACAATGACCTCCCTCTGGACTTATGTGCTCTGAGACAGCATGGAGGGACCTGGAGAGTATTATGCTAAGTGAAATAAGTCAGTCAGAGAAAGGCAAGTATCACATGCTCTTACTTATATGTGTAATTTACTAGTGAACAAAATAAACCAATGAACAAAATACGTCCAGAGGCATGGACGCATGGCACAGACTGATGGATCTCAGAGGAAAGCGGGGAAAGGGGCAGGCAGAGAATAACCAACGAATTTATACGCACATATGCCTATACCATGGACACATAGCAGTATGGTGAAGGTCTGGGGTGGGGTGGGAATTGGGTGGAGGGACTCAATGGGGGAAAAATTAGGGATTAACCAAGGAATTTATATGCACATGCGCCTATTCTGTGGGCACAGATAGAAGTATGGTGAAGGTCTGGGGTGGGGTGGAAATTGGGTGGAGGGACTCAATGGGGGAAAAATTAGGGACATCTCTAGTACTCTCAACAATAAAATTTTTTTAAAAAACTCAATAAAGAGCCATTCTGGAATACAGTTTTATTTTGTTTCTTGCAAAATCTAAACATACTCTTACCATAAGATGAAGCAATCAGACTCCTTGGAAATTATCCAAAGGAGCTGAAAGCTTATGTTCACCCAAAAACTTGCTCACTGATGTTTTACTAGTATTTACAATTTCCAAAACTTGGGGTCAACTAAGATGTCCTTCAGTACATAAATAAACTGTGATACATCCAGAAAAAAAAGATAAATTGTTATGTGAAATATCTGGAACGAATATCCATATTAATTCAGAATACTCGGGATGCATGAATAATCTGGAAATGACAAAGTTGGCTCTGTTAAAAATATTATATTCACTGATTCAACTAGTCTACATTTTGCACAGTTATAACATCATTCATTTGTTTTTTTGAAAATAATATTATCTTAATTATGAAAATTATTTTATTTTCATTTTTTTGATTGGTTAATTTAATTTTAAACCTTTTTTCAATTCTAGATTTATTTCATTTTAGTCAAAGAATATGAATGATTGATTATTATTTTGGGGATTACTATGAGGTTATTATTTGTTGTTAAAATAGCATCAACTGTGGCTTATTTTCCATGAAAGCAAAACCACACATCCTTATACTTTATGGGATATACTAGAGGCCCAGTGCACAAAATTGTGCACTGTGGGGTGGGGTTCCCTCAGCCCAGCCTGCCCCTCTCACAGTCCGGGAGCCCTCGGTGGATGTCCTGCTGACGGCCACAGTCTGGCAGCAGAGGGTCGGAGCAGGCATCCTGTGTGTGTGTGTGTGTGTGTGTGTGTGTGTGTGTGTGTGTG
>NW_005353920.1:397848-426873 GCF_000412655.1 Myotis brandtii
CAGTGGATGTCCTACTGATGGCCACAGTCTGGCAGCAGAGGCTCAGAGCAGGCGTCCCGTGTGTGTGTGTGTGGGTGTGTGTGTCTGCTGGGGGCCTGCCCCCAGCCACACCGTGGAGGCTTGGAGCAGGCGCCCTTCTGTGTTGATCTCTCAGGCTCCTGGCCTCCACTGCGTGTTTTTCCCTCCCTTGAGCTGTGGCCAGGGTGGGGTGCTGCCTGCAGGCTGCACTTTCCTGCTCATGGATCACCGGATCACTGTAGAGACCAGGGGCAGGCCCTGCTGGGGGCTGCCTGTGGGGAACTTTCCTGCTCTGGGATCACATGGTGATCCCAAGAGCAGGCCCACCTGGGGTGGGCCACCCACCCTCCACACTTGCCTGTTCTGGCGATCCTAGGAGCAGGCCCACCTGGGGGCCGCCTGCCCTCCGCACTTGCCTGCTCTGTGATCGCAATGGGGTCCCAGCTGGCAGCGGGGCTTAAGCGGCACACGGGGGTCCCAGGTGGGGGCAGGGCTTAGGCGGCAGGGGCTTAGGCGGCACATGGGGGTCCTGGATGGCATCTGGCACTGGCCAGCCCTGCCTTCAGTATGCAAATTAGCCGCCATCTTTGATGGCGGCTAATTTGCATATGGCGCTGATTAGCCAATGGGAAGCGTAGCTAAGGTATGGTCAATTACCCTTTTTGTCTTTTATTAGATAGGATGAAAGGGGATTCCACCTTTCTTCCTCCCTGAGTTTTAAATTAATTGAGAGCTAAAACAAACAGTAAGCAGATTAAGAAAAATTACTAATTTTATTAATAGAGACTAGATTTGAGGACATGTTACTATAAACACAATTATTTACTTGCTAATTCTTTCCCTGCAGTATCCTATATAATAAAGAGCTACTATGCTAATGGTCGTGATGCCCTCATGCCATAATGACCTTTCAGCAGGAGGCTGCATGTGTGGTGGGGCGGAGCCGCCATGTTGCTCCGTTCAACAGGAAGCTGCATGTGTGGTGGGGCGGAGCCGCCATGTTGCTCCGGAGATGGGGCAGAAGTGGGAGGTGCCTGAAGGAGGCGGGACCATCCCATGGCAGGGAGGACAAGGGTGAGAGCCCGTAGTGCCTCCCTCACTGGTCCTTCGCCACCCACTGTTCGCACTTAGCGCGCCCGCCACCCACCTGCCAGGGGAAGGAGCACAGCACGCGCCACCAAGAAGTGGCGCTCAAAACTCCACAGCAGGTGGGAGGCTTCCACACTCTCCTCCGGTGCCATGATGGGGCGGAGCCACCACGTTGCTCCAGAAAAGGGACGGAAGCAGGGAGGTGCCTGGAGGAGGCAGGACCACCGGAGGCAACTTGTGGGACTGAGGTTTGGGCTTGAAGCGGCCAGAGAAGGCTGGAGGGGTAGTGGGTGGGGCCAGGCGCCCTTGAGCTCTGGGTGGAGAGGTTAGGGTGTCAAGGCAGGGCGGCGGGCGGGTGGGCAGGGCCACGTGATTTCGCTTGCCGGGTCACTAGTAGATTATAAAATAATACAGTGGAGTTTGAGTTTGCAGAGCAGATAAACTCATTTATGCCTGTCTTCCACCTTTTCTGGGACTGTGGGTGGGGCTTGAAGCGGCCAGAGAAGCTAGAGGGGTTGTGGATGGGGCCAGGCGCCCTTGAGCTCTGGATGGAGAGGTTAGGGTGTCAAGGCAGGGCGGCGGGCGTGTGGGCAGGGCCACACGATTTCATGTGCCGTGTCACTAGTAGATTATAAAACAATACAGTGGAGTTTGAGTTTGCAGAGCAGATAAACTCACTTATGCCCATCTTCCATAGACCTAAGTCAATAGTGTAAATGTCTAAATTGGCACTGGGAATAAAAACATTAACGCCTTTCACTTAGCTTCCCAAAGTGGCAAGAATTCTTCAAAGCTCAAATCTAGATTTAAACAATCATATAAAAATCTTACATATTGTAGAGTATCCTTTTTGTTTTTCCTGTAGCATATCTATCATCAGCTTATTTACCTATCATTTTAATTCACTTTTAAAAATGGCATATGAAATAATAAAACCTACCATTAAAAACTCAAAAAAGCAGATAAGTTAAGATCTTTAAATTTAAGTAAGTTTTAAATTTCAATTGCTTCATTTTCTATTGTGTGTTGTTTTTCCTTTTATTCCCACCTTTTTATTTGGCCTGCACTGAGCAGGACTGAGGGGAAATATCCAGCCCTTCTTGTCTCCATCTGAAATGAGAAGTGTGCTGTTGTATGTAGTGGGGAGGAATCGTGTAAATGAAGTTTTCCATGTAAGGAAGTAAACAACTACAACAGAATATTGTGAGAAAAAAATATAATGCATGGTAAAATTTGAAACAGCTTCTAAACTGCTATAAAATAAAATTTGAAATCTTTTGATAAAATCTAAAGGAGAATAAGAGGTACAAACTTACATTTATAAAATAAAAACGTTACGGCGTTGCAATGTATAGCATAGGGATATTGTTAATAGTATTGTGATAATTTTGCACAGTGAAATGTGGTTACTAGATTTATCATGATGGTCACTTTGTAAAGTATATGAGGTTGGATAATGATGTTGTATTCTTGAAATTCATGTAATGTCTGTCAATATACTTCGATAAAAACTTTAGAAAACAAAAATAAATAAATAAAACTGGAGTCCTGCCTTGGTCTGTTGCTCCCACTCACCTGCTCCAACATCTCGCCACAGCCAATGCCCGCCATGTTCCACGTGCACCCCCTGTGGTCAGTGCACGTCATAGCAACCGGTTCGGTTGTTCCACCATTTGATCTATTTGCATATTAGCCTTTTATTATATAGGATATAGGCATGCATACATACAGAAACACAAATCTGTAATTTACTCTTTTTACTATTTTTCCTCAGAGTTTTCCCCATACCTGTACACCTATATCTACCTTATACTTTTTAATTAGTAAATAATATGTTATTGCATTGGATTATCATAATTAAACAAGTTATTGATTGTACATTGATTTTAGTCTTCCAATTAAAAACAATGAAACAATAAGTATATATATAAATCGTATTCACTTTTTGGAAGACTTAGTAGTAATTCACTCTTCTTAAGTTTATCAGGACTTCTGCATATATAATGTTTTCAATCTTTAGCTTTTAAAAATATCTGGTACTTCTTTTTTTTTATTTCAGAGAGGAAGGGAGAGGGAGATAGAAACATCAATGATAAGAGAGAATCATTGGTTGGCTGCCTCCTGCATGCCCCCCACTGGGGATCAAGCCCGCAACCCTGGGCATGTGTCCTTAACCGGAATCGAACCTGGGACCCTTTGGTCCACAGGCCGATGCTCTATCCACTGAGCCAAACCAGCTAGAGCTCTGGTACTTCTAATGGCCTTTTAGGAGGTGTCTTTTCTTGATTGCTCTTGGTTTATGAAAGAGAAGGCATTAAACTCCTCATTAACAGTCATTGTTACTTCTGCATTGAAATAAGAGGGGATTTTAGATAACAATGCCATGGTTATTTTTACAGCTATAACGCAGTTCTTCGTAAGGGGCTCATAATGATTGGTTTCCAATAATGAACCTTTTTGGTTTTTTTGAGAATTAGTTCCCAGATTTCAATATAAATATTCTTATAAAGAGAATAAAATATATTTTAGGAATTTTTAAAAATAGTTTTAGAGAATTGTCACCCAAACCCCTCTGAGCCATTTCAAAATACTGCTGAATTTTAAAATAGAAGGGACTCTTCACATGTCAGCACCTTTCTCCAGATCCTTTTTCCTATAGTTATTGGATAAATGTCGAATGGGGTCCTTAGTCTCTCTTCCATTGCTGGGCTCTTGTTTTTTATTTTTGCTTTGCTCAGGGGCATGTCTCCTCAGGCTCACCCTCAGATTATGCTCTTACTGTGCCCCTAACCTACACTGTTTTCCCGTTGCTCTCAGAAAAGACCCTCTTTGTTGTGATAGTGATCACAATAATTTTGATATTGTGGAAATCTGTACTTTTTTATTGGGGACTTACTATTTTCCAGAAGCTTATTACAAACAGTAGAGTGTTTAGTTCCTAACCCTAATTTGCATAGGGAAAAATATAAGCTTAGTGAAGTTGAGAAACTTTGTCCAATAACCATACAGCCTCTCTTTTAACCACACATCCATTGGTCACCTCTCACACGCAATTCGACCTGGGCCAGGGAGTCAAACGTGCAACCCAGGTACATGTCCTTGACCAGAACCGAATCTACAACCCCCATGCAAGTGGCCAATGCTCCAACCAAGTGGCCAATGACCTTTTATAAAAGAATATAAATCTTTAATTAAACAGAAGCATAACACTGTACTAACCATCTAGAATGTATCATATATTAAGTGATAAGTGGAAGTATGCATTGGATAAAATGTCATTATATGTAAGGTGGTAATGTTGACAGATGATAGTATGAAAGATTACCTGAGTACACATTATTGCTTTAAAGATCTTGGTGAAAATTTGAGCCTGAACCAGATGTAAAATGGCAAAACTGAACTACATCACAGTATCATTGAAAAATATTAAAATAAAAGAACACTAAAAATAAAATATTTTTAAAAAATGTCTGCTAAGCAAAATAATGTATAATTCCAGAAACTGGAAAAACTGCCAAGGGTATCGACAGTCATGATTATTGAAGCCTATAAATCCAGGGGGCATCAGATAGGCAAACAGAGGCCAGACAATTCTTAATAATAGCCTCAAATATGAAGAATATGGTAAAGATCTGAGGCTGTGCCCTTATACATGTTAAGACTGATAAGTTCTACCAGGGCTGCCTACATGAGGGGTGGAAACATCTTAAGGCGCAATGTGTTTTTGTTTCTGAATATTTCTGCCCTTCATTCAAAGAGAAGTATATCCCGCTTTTCCACAGGTATTTCTAGTACCTCCTCAAGGATGGCAGATCTATTTCTTCCCCACTATCAGGCTCTGCCAGGTGCCTAGCTTGGGCTACTAAAATATCAGTGAATGCAACCGTGTGCCAGTTTTAGTTTTGCATAGCATTGCATGAGTCTGCTCGTTGAAGTGTGAATTTAAAGTTATGTCATTAGTAGGGGAAACAGTCGGTAGCAGAAGAACAATAACATCCAATTATGTGACAGGCATTGTCATCTAAGATATCTATGTGTTATTTCACTCAATAATCACTTATTGAGCATCTATAACGTGCCAAGTTCTATGGCAGGCATTGAGAACACAGCGTGCGGCATTTAACATCATTATAGAAACCAAAGCAGAGTTTGGATTTTTCTAGCAAGGATTGCATACCGCTTCACTCAAACTTTTTTCTTTACCTGTCATGCTTCCAGGCTACAGAAATATGCATAAAACAACAAAAACTAACTTGGTATTAAATAGTAACAAAGCATGGAAAGCAAGCAATATAGATATATTGAGAACATGATCAAGGTATGTCAAATAGCAAAGAAATGATCTGGACAAAGTTGTCTAAGAAGGAGAAAAATGAAAAGAAATAAAATAGCAACAATGCAAATGAATGCATGTAAATTAAAAGCCAGGATCATATTAGCCACCGTGCAGAGTAATTTAAGCTGCAAAAAGAGGAAAATTTCTCACAAATGATTTAAATAATAAAAATAGCCGAACAGTTTTTTTAATTTAATAAAGCAATATCTATAAGACAGAATGTAAAGGGGAAAATGGAATGAAAATTTAGCTTGCAAACTTAAATAATAAAATCATGGGCAAAAAATAACATGAGAAAATAAGAAAATTACTTCAAAATAGCAATAAACAGAATTGACAAGGTGGAAATAAAATCATATAGACTATGATTCTTTATTATAATAGAGAAACACGATAGAAATTCAAGTTTGAGGAAATAATTATTCTAGTAAAAAAATGAGAGTAAAACTTGTAAAAAGAGGAATCATTCAACATAGCCTCAAACTTTTCTCTTAACACCATGACATGCTTGAAAACACTGCAGTGATGACTGAAAAACTGAATGATGGAAAGTGCAACCTAAGAATAGTGTACTCAACTTAAATCTTTTCCAAGTATCTATATTAATAAAAGGGTAATATGCTAATTAGACTGGACATCTTCCGGACGTCCTTCCGGATGTCCTTTCGGACAAAGCCATGGTTGCGGGGACCGAGGCAGAGTCGATTAGGGGCAAGCAGGCCAGCAGGGGAAAGTAGTTAGGGGAGATCAGGCTAGCAGGGGAGAGCAGTTAGGAGTGAGATCAGGCCGGCATGGGGGAGCAAGCAGTTAGGGGGTGATCAGGCTGGCAGGGGAGGGCAGTTGGGGATGATCAAGCTGCAAACATTACCATATTCTAATTATGAGAACCAGCAAGGGAGGGAAGTTGGGGGTGATCAGGCTGGCAGGCAGGCAGGCAAGCAGTTAGGAGAAAGCAGTCTCAGATTGTGAGAGGGATGTCCTACTGATCTGATCAATTAAGAAATGGCCTAGGTAAAGAACTAGGGAAGAGAAAAACTCATTGTCTAAGTCTATGTAAAATAAGATTAATATAAATATTTATCTAACAGATTGAAAATGTAATAAGATGTTATCATATTATAGTAATATTACCAACAAAAATATTAAATGAAGGAGAAGATAATTTCAATGACATTTAAGACTCCTAGTAATTTAGTCAAGTGATGATTTTTAAAATTAAAAGTTAAAAATTACCTATGGATTACAGTCCTTATGTATTCCATCATTGCTTTTCTTATCCTTAGGATGATCTTTTTGAGATCAACATGTTTTTCAGTGGAGATTTTTAATTTAGAACATGTTCTAATTACAATCTCTATTTCTACTTTAGTTTATTTTCTGATTTAAGATTAATGAATTTCTTTAAGTATAGCATGGGGATTTTGAACTATTTTAATAGCAATTTTTATATCCTTTGATCCTTTTCTATCCTTTGATCAATATATCAACAGCGATGATGTTTTTAATAAGTTAATGATGAAATGTTAGCAAAATAAATTCATAAATATATAAAGTTATATAGAAAAAAACAGAAGGATTTATTGAAGATGCACAATGCTGGCTCAACATTTGAAAATTAAATTATGAACTATAGGGACAGACCATATGATCATATCAATTAAAGCGGAAAATAAATATCCATGAGTGCATATTGTTATAAATAAATGATTGAATTTTAAAAATGGGGAAGAAGAGGTCTTCCTTGCAGATGAATTCTAAGTCATTTATGTCTGTACTACATACCAAGTAGTTTCAGCATAACTCTCCACTCAGATATTTGCCACCCAGAGTGACCTTCTTCCAAAGATTGTCATGTGAAACGGGGGAACAAAAGCAACAGAACAGCGGAGAAACACTACCTCGGCAAGGTGATCAAGGTCAATGTTAGCAGTGATAATTCATATTGATAATAAGTACGCTTAATGTAATATAATGACAATGACACTTTACCTCTGTGACCTTTCTCCCCCCAAACATTACCATATTCTAATTATGAGAAAAACATTAAACAGATACTAGTAAAGGGATGTCCTAAAAAGTATCTGACTGGTAATAATTTAAAATTGTCACGATCATCAAAAGCATAGAAATCTGAGAAATGGTCACAGCTAAAAAAAAGCCTAAGGAGACATGGCAACTTATTATAATATGAGATCCTATATGGGATCCTGGAAAAGAAAAGGGATATTAGGAAACAGCTGAGGATGCCTGAGTGAAGTATAGACTTTAGTTCATAGTAATGATTCAAAACTCATTCATAAAATATAATAAATATATCATACTAATAACAAGGGAACCTGAATGTAGGTTGTGTGAAAAATCCTTATGGCATCTTTTCAATTTTTCTGTAAGTCTCAACTATTCTAAACAATAAAGTGTATTTAAAAGAAAATGAAGGATGGGCACAGGTGGGTGGTAGATTTGGGGAAACATTTCTCCATTAATGCTTTGCTAAGAGAATTTAACATATAAAAATAATAAAATATTTTTTAAACAAAGACCCGACTTTAGAAATTGTAGATAATTTCATGACATTGTGTGCAGCTGCTCTCCTGATTCTGCCTTACATCGCTATGATTTATAAAAGATATAAATGTATTTTATAATGTTGTATTTTATCAATCACTACAACCTAACAAATCTTTTTATAAAAAAGGCATAATATATGTGAACACAAATAAGCACATTATTTCTTTTATGAAGTATCTATTGAATACTTTCTTCTATATGAGTGTGGGTGTTGAGAATGTAGATGTTAAAAATATTGAAAAGTTAACAAAGAAAAAGAAAAAGTATTGTCCTTCTTATATGAAACATACCAGACGTTGCCCTTATCATGCATTCATCTAACCCCTTTTGAGTTAAATTTGACTTTTATTTATGATAAATGTTTCTTATTTAAGGCATACAAATTAGATTTATCAAGAGATCACAACAATATGACAGAGTATTTATCTCTCTCTCTCTCTCACACACACACACACACACACACACACACACACACACACACACACACACACACACACACACACACACACACACACACACACACACACACACACACACACACACACACACACACACACACACACACACACACACGAGTTTCTTGGGGTTCAGAAAAACTAGGGATTGCATATATCTATTTTAACAAGTTCTCTTCAAACGTCTTTTCTTCTGAGACAACTTTAAGATGATTGGCAGTAATTTTAAGTCTGTGTGTTATCAGGTATTTTTCAAAATATGTTGGCATGTTTTTGTCTAATTATTAGTCTCTGGTATCAGATGTACCAGATCCTTCCAAGCTGGACTATTTCTAAGAGTATACAGCTGATACTTAAACAATGTTTTTGTTAACAAGTTACTGAAAGCATGATTGTATAATGTTAATTGATTAACAATATAATGTTTCCATAAAAGGCTGTTTTGCCTTAGGTATTTTTGAGTCCATAAAATCATGTAGACTGCTTGTAATAAGTCACAATTGTTTTTGTTTATAGAAAAAAAATTGATTCAACTGTCATAAGCCTTGATCTGAGGTATATTTTAAAAATTAGAGAAAATAAATATATGCATCAGCCGGGTGATGTTTGCTGACAAAGATTAGCCAAGAAACCAAAATTTTTGTTAAATATTTTATTTTTGTTTTTTTCTTCTTTTCTATTTCTCTCTTAAATATGAACACACAGAATTTACAACGTAAAATCTCTCTCTCACACACACATCTGTTTCAAGTTTTAACATTTTCTTATACTCCAGAAATCTAGACTTATTAATCTTGTGAATTAATACAATATTTGAGAACAAATAACCTCCAATATAACATCTTCCACCACTCTACTAAAATAACTATAAATACATACAAAACAATGAAAACCCTAAATTCTAAAAATTAGAATAAGTAGAATGTCAGAATCTTGTAGTAACCCTGTGTTTTCTAAAAGAGTATAAATCAATCTTGTGCTCACACCTCTGGCCAAGTTCTCATTACAGCTGAGAGCAGCTTATTCTGGGGTAAAGGATCACTGGTGCTAGCCGTAAAACTGCAGGTGTCCACCATAAATCCATAGATATTGTTTTCAAGAAAGATAAGATTAGAATGAAGGGAGTGAGCTTGAGAAGGAGGTGCACAACTCCCCTTCATTTCCCCCTCCCTTTGCCTTTCTCAAAAGAAACAGCACATTTTCACTCCCACTAGGACTTTTCCCACCAATTCCCTATAAGAATTGCTGGCTCAGCCTGAGATGTTAAAATGGGCTTTTGAGGACTGGAGTCCTCAAATCTTCTTGAGGTGCTGGTGACTTGAATAAACCACTTTTCCTCTTGCCAGCACCTGTCTCATCCAAGTTTGGCTTTCCTGGTGGTGGACAGACAAACCTGAAGGTCATTTCCCTTGTTTTAAATTTAGTGAGCTAGCCAGGAGCAAGTGGCACCTCTACCCTTGTAATCTTTGGCCTTTGGAGAGGGTTCCCCTACTAAACCTGACTAGAGGGAAAAAAAAGGATTACTGTTGGACTGACAATCCTAAGACTGGGTAAGGCCCTGGTATGCATGACTAGAAGCCCTCTGTCCCTGCTATCTAGGTTTATTCACCATCTGGGATTCCATAGGAATCAATTGGCAGCGCTCAGCAGATTAAGGCTTTGTGATGCAAAAATCCCGGTCCCCCTCCCCCTTATATTAGAATCTGTTAAAAGTACTTATTCTGGTCTGCTTGTCTGTGGATTTCTGAGTTCTGAATGCTTTTATGATTGCATATAGTTTATAGAGTTTTTTATCTTGTTAGTTTTCTTTGTTGGTTTTCAGCACCAGTACAACATTACTCTGCAAAAATGGCACCCTTCCTATTTTACTGGTTCTGTCCTTGGCTAGCAACCATGGAAACAGTGCAGTCCATCCCAAAAGGCAGCCCCCTCAGCCACATTCTAGTTGGTTGGTCCACCTATGGAAACCAGCCAATGACAAAAAAGAAAAAGATTTTCTATTGTAATACGGCCTGACCAATGTATGTTTTGGTGTCAGAAGAATGATGGCCCCTGAATGGTTCTCTGAATTACTATACTATCTTGAAGTTAGAATTATTCTGTCAAAGGTCTGGGAAATAGTATGAGATACCTTATATATAGGCTTTTATGTCTCTGCATAATAAAAATTAAGCCAAGAAAAACAATAAATTAATGGTTCACAAGAAAAGTGCTCTGAAACCTTTACTTACAGACAATGAGACACAGGAGGAAAACTAAGATGAGGAAATGACTCTTTTGGCTTCCCTGAACCTTGAGGCACTGAAGTAGGGAGGTGGAAGTTATCTACCATTGCCACTCCCATCTCCCCAGTAGATCTTGGAAACCAGGGAACTGGGCCACCACAGCCCCTCCTTTATATGGTGAGGGGATGGTCTCATCCTCTAGGACCCAATAGGGCACCTAATTTGGATCAGGGGATCCCCACACCGAAGCAGGACAATATCCACTGAGACAATTCCCAATTGGAGGCATTAATCAACAGGGCCAGCCTATGGGGTATTATTGGGTCTATAACCCATTTTCAACTTCAGATTTACTTAACTAGAGGAATTTTAATGCCTCTTAATGAGAGGACCTTCAGAAAATGATTGATTCAATGACATATATTTTCACTACTCAGCACTTAACTAGGCTGATGTACCCATGCTCTTGAACATATTACTAACAGGAGCCGAAAGAAGACTAGTAATAGATAAGGCTGTAGGCATAGAAGAAGCCCATCAGCTTCATTAAGAGAATCCCAAATGGACTTCAAACCCAAAGCGGGCAGTGTCTCTCTTGGAGCCTGATTGGGATCCAAAAATGGATGCCTAGTACACCTGGATCATGACAAGAGATGCATATTAAGAGGATTAAGGAAAGCAGTGCCTGAGCAAAATAACCTCATTATGGTTCAGGCAGTACAACAAAAGTTTGACGTAGATCCCTCTGCCTTTTTAAAGAGAATTTACCCAGTCTACTAAATACACAGATATAAACTCCCAGACCACTGAAAATGTGTGAATGGTCAATATGATCTTCACTAGCCAGAGTGCCTCAGATACTAAGAGAAAACTTCAAAGGCTGGATCGGGCGATGGGAATGAATCCGTCACAGCTGGCTGATATTGCTTACAAAGTGTTCCATAGCGACAGACGAAGACCCAGAGGCAGGCTACTGTCTTCCTAGAGCAGTGGTTCTCAACCTTGGCTGCACATTAGAATCACCTGGGAATCTTTTTAAAATCCTGACTTCTGGGCCTCATCCTCTGGAAATTGTTTCTTTGTTATGGGGTGGGGCCACAACATTAGTAACAAAGAAACAGAATTTCCGGAGGATGAGGCCCAGAAATCAGGATTTTAAAAAGATTCCCAGGTGATTCTAATGTGCAGCCAAGGTTGAGAACCACTGTCCTAGAGACAAGATAGCACAGGACAATCAGAGTAGAAATCAAGGACCTGGAGGGAAAAGAAGGGGATGGCAAGAAGCAAAGCAACAAAGTCTCTAGGCACAAATCAGTGTGCTTATTGTGAGGAGAAACTGCACTGGAAAGGAGGATGCCCTAGAAATGGCGACAGAAATATTCTAAAGAAACAAAAAGGAAGCAACCTTGGAATGTAACGGTTGAATGGGATGGGGACTTGGATGAAGAATGACCGGGCCATGGTCTCCCTTGGCCCATTGTTATTTCCCCAGAGGGGCCCTGGTTACAATTGACAGTGGGGAATAAACCATAGACTTTCTTGTCAATAATAAAGCAAACTATTTGGTTTTGAATACCCAACTAATGCAGCAAAGCTCTGCTTCAGTTGCAGTGTTTGGGGTCTCAGGAAAACCACAACAGCAAGCTTTCCTCAAGCCATTACAGTGCCAACTCGGAGGCTTTAAACTGACAAAGAGCTTCCTTTATATGTCAGACTGCCCAGTTCCATTACTGGGCTGAGACTTGCTTTGCAAGGTACACGCTCAAGTGACTGCTTCCCCAGGAAAGCAGCAACTCCAAGTACACATGCCCCTGGAACACCACTGAAGTTCCAGATGTTCCTTGTTGAAATCAGAGGATCCATGGAGGAAATGTTCCCACTAAAGATCTACAAGCAAATAAGTAAAGCTGCATGGGCCAATGGGACGCAGGGGTGGGCAGTCTTTTTCCAGTATCCAATCAGCTGAAGAAAAAGGCAATTGTGCTTAGGTAGAAACAATACCTGCTAAAAAAAGAAACTTTAGAAAGGATACAACCCATCTTGCACACATTTCTAAAACCTGGAGTAATTGGGCCTTGCAGATCATCACATAACACACCGAGTCTGCCCATTAGAAAGCCAAATCTGGATGAATACTGTTTTGTTCACGACCTATCGCTATTAATGAGATTACTCAGGACATCCATTCAACTGTGCCTGACCCTTACACATTGCCGACAGCCATGCAAGGGGGCAGCACCTAGTTCCCTGCTTTACATTGAAAGGATACTTATTTTGTATTCCAATTGACGAGCAGGTTCAATTGTTATTTGCTTTTGAATGACAGGATCCAACAAATAAGACTACTACCCAATATTGTTGGGTTGTGTTGCCACAAAGATTTAAGAATTTCTTCATGGTTTTCGGAGAACCGCTTGCCGAGGACTTGAGAGATCTACAGTTGGATTCTGGAAATGTTTACAGTATGTTGATGACCTATTCATAACTGGTAGTTCTTATGAGACCTGTTTGGAAAATACCATTAAAGTTCTTAAGCATCTTGCATCCTGTGGATATAATATGTCTCACCACCAGGCTCAAATTTGCAAACAGGAGCTATCTTATTTGAAAACTTGGAACCAGGGGAGGGAAGTCTATGGCAGACCAAAAGCAAGCCATGGCTGCCGTTAACACCCATAAGCACCAGAGACAAGTCTGACGGTTTCTCGGAATGGCAGGATTCTTCCACATTAGGATCCCTGACTTTGGGCTAATAGTTAAGCCACTCTGTGATTCTTTGAAAGAACTCGACACAGAGCCCTTGAAATGGGATGCAGGATGCCTGAGGGCTTCTGAAACTCTAAAGGAAACACTAACCTCAGCCCGTGCATTATGATTGCCCAATCCTTAGAAGCCTTTCAAGTTGTATGTACATGAAAGGCAGGGAATTGGGCTTGGAGTGCTTATCCAGATATTGAGAGATTCCCCATAGCTCATACCTTATTTCTCTAAGATCCTACTACCAAAGGATGGCTTCCCTGCCTTAGAGCAGTGGTAGCAACCTGAATTGTCCTCCAGGGAGCAGAACAGTTTACTCCGGGATGGTCCATCACAGTGTTTGTGCCCCTCCAGGTGCTCACCCTGCTAGAGCAGAAAGGGTGTTACTGGTTAACAGTTGGACAAATGGGCAAACATCAGGCCATCCTGTTATACAACCTAAATGTTACTTTGCAGACAAGTGCTAGGTTAAACCCAGCCACTCTTCTTCCAATCACAGAGGCAGGCTCAGACCCCCAACATAATTGTTTAGAAATTATTGACCAGGTTAACTCCAATCGACAGACCTGTCAGATCAGCCACCGATAGTTATCGACTGGCAGTTATACACTGATGGAAGCTGCTTTATGGAAACTGGACAAAGAAAAGCCGGGTATTCAGTGGTGACCACTGACAAGGTAATAGAGGCATATGCCCTACTCACAGGCACCTCAGTGCTAAAAGCTGAGCTAATTGCCCTCACCCAGGCATCGGCATCAGAAGGACAATTCCCAAATAACCAGAGGGAAACAATAAACCAATAAGACAGCAAATCAAGCAGCCTGGGAAACTTTATTGATAGGGGTTCTAATAGCCCTCTTAGACTTGTCAGAATTCAAACCTCACTACACAGAGCGGGGCAAAGAGTGGGCCCACGAATGAGGGTTTTCTAATACCGGCTCTAGCTCCTTGTGGAAAATCAATGGCCATGGAATGCATGATTCTGCTCCGCAAGGCTCTGGTATGCCCAGTCCTGAAACATCTGCATGAAGGAACACACTATGGGCAGGATATACTAGCTAACTTAATTTGGCCTTACTTAAAGGGACCACATTTGCAGAAGACTACTCAAAGAATAACACAGGGCTGCCAATTATGTGGTAGAAATAATATCAAGATGGAATGCAAGCCAGCCAAAAAGGGGGCACAGCACAAAGGAATATTCCTCTTCGAAGATTGGCAAATTGACTTCATCCCAAAGCCTGAAACCACCGGGAGTTTCAAATACCTGTTGGTTTTTGTAGATACCTTTTCAGAATGGGTTGAGGCATACCCTACTAGAACTGAACAGGAAATGGAGGTGGTAAAAATTCTACTTAAAGAAATAATTCCTAGATTTGGATTCCCCAACATTATTCAGAGTAACAGTGTACCATCATTTATATCTGAGATTACTGAGAAAGTGAGTCAAGCACTGTAGATCCAATGGACATTACAAGCTTTTTGGAGACCTCAGTCTATTAGAAAAAATGAACCATACCTTGAAGGAAACTTTGCTAAAGCTGTGTCAGGAGACACATTTGAAATGGGACCAGATGATTCCTATTGCCTTACTCTGAATTAGGGTAGCTCCTAGAAGTGGGCTCAAATTGAGCCCTTTTAAAATTGTACTAGGGAGACCCTTCCAAACCTCTGTTGTAGGGACTCCACCCATAGAGTTGAAACAGGAAATAAAAAATAAGCACTATGTACAATACCTAGGGCAAGTTTTGTTAACCTTACATAAGTTTGCTCTTTCCAGGTCTTCTTTTCCCACAGAGGAACCACTACACCCATTCCAGCCGGGTGACAGAGTTCCACTGAAAACTTGAAAGACCTGTACTGGCTGGCGTGTCTCAGTTGTTTGAGCATCCATTGTCCCATGCACCAAGGTTGCCAATTGGATTCCTAGTCAGGGCACATGCCTGGGTTGTGGGCTCAATTCCTGGTAGGGAGCATGTAGGAGGCAGCCAATTGATGTATCACTCTCACATCAATGTTTCTCTTCCTCTTCTTTTCCCTCTCTCTAAAATCAATAAAAACATATAAAAAAAACTTGGAAGACCCAAGGTCCAGAACAACAATTAGCAGAACAGTGGGCTGGCCCCTGGAACATACTGGACACCCCTCCTATATCTCTGAAGCTGGCAGGCATGAAATCCTGGGTGCACCATACTCAGGTGAAAAAAGCCCCACTAGAGGAGGACTCAGGTTCCGGGCTAGAGAGGTGGATTTGCACTCCTGAAGGGGAGCTAAAATCCTTTTTAAGAAACAGAGCTCAGCTAAAGCTAAGTAACAGTGCTACTCTTCCTATTCCTTGTATGTTCTCTAATTCCACAGACATCCACTTGGACAGACAATGGCTTTGTACGCTTATCCCAAGTTATGGCTTCCTCAGCTAATCTATCTCTCTGTTGGGTCAGTCATCCTAAACTAGTTCTGACTTAGATCATGGTGACCCATTAGTTTTTCCTGTCTGGGATTTTCCCTCCTTCCCACCTTGTACTCTTAAGGCAGTGAAATCCGAAAGCTCCTACCATGCCCGGCGGATTAGCTACTGGGTACAAGTACCCAGAAGCCACTCTCTTCCACAACCTCCTTCTTGTTTTGTCACATTTCTAAACATTACAGAACAGCCTGGATATGATATCCTTGGTTCGGAATAATCTCTCTATATAAAACCCTAATATGCAAATAGACCGAATGGTGGAACAACCGAACAACTGATTGCTATGATGTGCACTGACCACCAGGGGGCGCACACGGAATATGGCGGGTGTTGGCAGCAGGTGGCAGAGCGCAGAACGTGTCAGGCATCAGCCATGATGGGATGGTGGAGCAGGTGAGCAGGGGTGTCAGACCAAGGCAGGGCGCCAGTCACTGTCATCTGGGTGAGCCTCTCTGGTGCTTACTAAAAATTCTTTGCTCCCATGTGCCATGGTCCCGCCGGGTGCTCACACTTGCTGCCGGTGTCAGCCCCGCTCGCACCTGAAGCTGGCGCCAGAGCCGCCCTAGCACCCATTGGCAGCGCCCAGCGCCAGTCCTGATCACTTGGCACTGTCAGTGGGTATGAGTGGCACCTGCCAGCCCTGATCGCTCCTTAGGGCTTCTCGACCTCCTCCTGCTCCTGAGGGGTGACCAGGGCAGCAGCCTCCACTTGCACCCACTGACAGCGCCGGCCCCAGTTGCTCCACACTGTCAGCGGGTGAGAGTGAGGCAGGCACTGTCAGTGCATGGGAGCGGTGGCAGCGGGAGTGGGGATGCTGGCAGAGAGGGGACCAGTGGCCACGGTGGGAGGGGGAGGGTGGGGGTGCAGAGGATGGGCAGAGATCAGCCCCTGTGCCCATCGCAGCCTTGCGGCTCACAGTTCCTTTCAAAGTGCATGAATTCATGCACTGGGCCCCTAGTAGCTTCTATAATTCCTAATGAAGAAGGAATTCTGCCCCCATGCAATAATGCAAGTGCTTGGTTTCCCCTTCAGATAACCTCATCCACTTAAGTAGATAAGTATATCCCATCCTTAAGATTCCAGAAAGGGAAAATACACCTTTAGAAATATGGGCTTTCTTTCAAAAAACAAACACTGGATACTATTCAGATTGGCTGTCTAAGATTATACTAGTATTTGCTCTAGCAATAACAAACTCTTTAATGTGATGCACTACTGAGGGATATATATTTGTTTGTGGCTACAAAAAAACCCTACAAAAAAACCCAAAAAACAACAAAAACAAACAAACAAACAAAAACAACCCTTGGGCTTAGCACTGCCTATGGAACAAAAAAGACTTTTACCAATGTTTTGCTGGAACTTTAGTTACACCTTTGACTGTTCACCCACAGAATGAAGCACAACATTGGACCAGCACTCTCAAATTATTTGAACAAATTAAGAGAGAACTCCTAGGAAACATATCGAATGGAGATTAATATTTCTTTGGATATATACTTTTATGCTGGTGGGGAATAGCAGCCCAAAACATGTCCCACAGAATCTCTCTAAAGAATGAATAATTTTAGCTAATGAAACTGCTAGTTCAACTGCCAATTTACAGAAATCTTTAGATTCCTTAGCTAAAGTAGTATTAAATAATCATATAGAATTAGATCATATCTTAGCCAAACAGGAACGTGTTTGCATGACTATTAACTAATTTTTTTGTACCTTATGGTAATGCCTCTTCCCAGGCAGAAACCAGTATTGCCAAGATTCATCAACAATCTACATGGTTACAACGAACGTCAGACCACCGTACCCCTCTAGGTGAAGGGATGGGTAAAGGAATTACAAATACATTTTCTTCTTCTTTTAGGGTAGTCTAAAACTCAGATAAACTGTATTATTTATCAACCTTTTGATATATTGTGTATTCAAAGTGATGGCCTGCTGTTTTAACAAATGTGGAAAAACATTGCTTAAGCCTCTAGAGATGCCTTTGTTTGATGCTAAAAGTTTTGCTTTTAATCATGAGTGCTTATTCCATAACAAAGTGAAACAATCTAACCCTTAAAAGGCACCATAACCCTGGATTTGTGGCTCAGTTGTTTGGAGTGTCTTCCCATACTCCAAAACATTGTGGTCCAATTCCTGGTTAGGGCAGATTGTGGGTTAAATCCCCAATCAGGGTGAGTATTGGAGGCAACCAATCAATGTTGCTCTCTCCCTCTCTCTTCCTCTCTCTAAAATCAATAAAAAGATATCCTTGGGTGAGCATTTAAAAAAAAAAAGGCACCATAGGAATGGAGCTATAATTGACAGTCAGGAGTAGTACTATGATTTAGCATTTTAACATTAACCAATTCAGTGATCAAATTTATGTATTCTGTATTTTCGCAAAGTATATTATCAACCCTATTTTTTCTTAAAGAGTGTAAATCAATCCTTTACTTTCACCTCTGGCCAAGTTCTCATTACAGCTGAGAGCAGCCTGTTCCAGGGAAAGGAGCACTGGTGCCAGCCATAAAACTGCAGGTGTCCACCATAAATCCACAGATGTCCCTTTGAAGAAAGATAACATCAGAATGAGAACAGTGAGCTTGAGAAGGATTTTCACAACAGCCCCTTCATTTCCCCCTGCTGTTACCTTTCTCAAGAGAAATGACATGTCCATATGTTCCCTAGGAATTCTCCCTCTCCTGAGTTTCCACTAATTCCCTATAAGAATCGCTGGCTTGACCAGAGATGTTAAGATGGGTTTTTGAGGACAGAAGTCCCCTCCCCCATCTTCTTGAGTTGCTGGCATCTTGAATATACCACTTTCCTTCATGCCAGTGCCTTTATCATGAGTTTGGCTTCCAGGGTGGTGGGCAGCCAGACCTGCAGGTCATTTCCCCAGTTTCACCACATCCAAGTCTTAGCAATTTTATTGTGAAAATTTACCACGCTTGTCTTCATTACATAGTGTGTTTCTTTTTACTTCTCTCTCTCTCTCTCTCTCTCTCTCTCTCTCTCACTTTCCCTTCTTGTCCCCCTCCCCACCCCTCATCTCTCATTACATAGAGGCTGCTGCAGAAAAGGTAGAAAATGCTTACAAATTTTCTTATAGCCTATCCAGTGAGTCAGTGAATCAGTCTTCTTTGACATGAAAACTGAGCAACCAAATTTGTTTTGGCTGCTTGCTGATCCTTTTCTTCCAGACAAAGTATTGACCTTTCAGTTACCTACCATTTTCCACATTTATTCAAAGGGAGCAATTCTTAGGAGAGAGAAGAAAACATGGAAGAAAAGAGAAATGTGTGTATATGTGTGTATGTGTATGTTGAGGGGGATGCTAATGATGTCATTTTAAAATTCTTAACTATATAGTCCCCACAAATAAAGCATAAGAAAGGAGTAGAGGAGGAAAACAATAATAGGATATACTTGTTTTGAAAAGTTTTCCTCATGTCAGACATACAGATAATCAAATAGCATAGTAGGGTTGCAAAAGGATGCTGCCTCATTAGAGGAGATGTACAAGGTAAGTATTTGAGGGAAATTGTAGACTGTGCTTAGAGGTCTGAGTGATAATTGCCCTTTATATGTGATACCTAGAAAGAAAATGTATGAGTGAACAAAAAGCAAATTAAAACAACAGTGATTATTAGTAATTATATAATGTATTTATATTTATGTAAAGATATTGTTTGTATAATCTATAAACATAAAAATATCAATTATTATACACTAGAGGCCTGGTGCATGAAATTCATCCATGGTGGGGGGGTCCCCTCAGCCCAACCTGCACCTCCTCCAATCCAGGACCCCTCAGGATTAGGCCTAACCTGGCAGTCAGACATCCCTCTCACAATCCTGGACCCCTGGCTTTTAATCGCTCACCTGCCTGCCTGCTTGGTCACCCCTAAAGGCCCCCTCTGTCAGCCTGATCACCCCTCACTGCTTCTGTGTGCTGGCCTGATCACCTCTAACTGCCCCCCCCTGCCAGACTGGTCGCCCCTAACTGCCCCACTTGCTGGCCTGGTCGCCCCCAACTGACCCTCTGCCGGCCTGGTTGCCCCACGCAGCCTGTTGTTCAGTTGTTTGGTCATCCCTCCCTAACCTCCCTGCCGGCCTGGTCACCCCATGCAGCCTGCTTTTGTTTGGTTGTCCCTCACTCACCCCCTGCAGGCCTGGTTGTAGGCAGCCATCTTGTGAGGGTGTGAGGGTTAATTTGCATATTAACTTTTTATTATATAGGAATGTATAATTATTATAACAGTATCAACAAAAGCTACCTCTAAAATTACCAAATATTTCTCAAATCCCAAGTACTGTTTTAAGGACTTTGTACATATATTATTTAATTCTCAAAATAACCAAGAAGCAGTTACTATTACTAACCTCATTCTATAAATCAGGAAACAGAAGTGCAGTGTTAAATTAATTCACCAGGGTCATTCAACTGGTAAACAGTACTTGAAGTGTTACCATAGTATGTAGCGTTTGCATTTGCTGCAGAGTCCTCAAACTGCAACCAATTCTGGATTATTAATGGAAGATGTGATTTTGATTTTTAAAAACCCACTGTACATAATATAAATATTTTTATTAAGAATTGTACTACATAGCCATGTATTGTTTAGATATAAACTACATTCAAACCATGAATACTGCAGAACTTTGTTTTATATTCTTATTTTGGGAGAAAAGATAAGATTTTGTATTCCTTTTCTTAATATTTTATTAAAATGTTCTAAGAAATTATAAAAATCTTTATAATCCTAGGTCTTAATTTATTTCATCTTTAAATAGAAAACTGTTAATGAACCTTCTGTCCCCTGAGAGTTATCTAACCTGAAACCCAAGAATGCCATAACCTTTCTGAAAGTGTTTCTAATTGATTAGCAATTACAAGTAATTCAATTAAATGAGCTCATTTTTATTTTTAATGAAGTTGTTACTGTAATAATTATTTTCCGAGCACTGTACTTGAAGCCTCTAAGCATACTTCTACTTGCCTAAATGCTTCCTCTTGAAAATTAAAACAATGCCTCTTTTCAATGTTTAATCTTTCCTTCACCACAAAGACATCAATAAATTATTTTGGTAACACTGCAATATTCAGACACTGTCACAGTATTTTCAGATAAAAACAATCATTGCTAGTACATGGTTTTATTATTTTGAGTAAAAATAAGATAGTTTTCACATAGAGGATTATATGGTTGAATAGGGGAGCAAAATTTGCCACCCCAAAACCTGTCTCTTTGGCATGAGGATTAACTTAGGCTGATTTTTTTTTTTTTTGAAACAGAAGACTCGGGAAGTTTTCCTTGTTACCTGCCTAAAATAATTTAGATGAAGGGCTTGTTCCCAGAACAGAGCAATCACCAGAGATGTCTACAAGAATCTGGGTTAGGTGTGATGAGGGAGCCTCCACAGGGTCTAGAGTAGAGTCTACTCTGTGTCCCATTGTATATTCATGGGCCAGTAAACATTTGCTTACCAAACACTTTCTTTTCCATCTCAATGTGAATTGCCTTCCTCATCTTCCAAGTCCCAAACCACAAACACCCTTTCTCCTCAGCTCACGATGCCATATAAGCCTTACTTGCCAGATGTGTTCTTGGCCCCATATTCTTATGGGACCCCCATAATACATATACACGTAATTATATTTATTAGATTTGGTTATTGTCTCCTCTTAATCTGTTTTATGTCAATCTAATTCTTAGGCCAGCAGAAGAACCTAGAAGGGTAAAAAAAAATGTATTTTTTCCCAGATAATTGCTATTGTCTCTTACATTGCAGTCATGCTCCGTTTAATCACAGGGATATGTTCTGACAGAAGCATTACTAGGCAATTTTGTCATTGTGTGAACATCATAGCTTGTACTTATGCAAACCTAGATGGTATGGCTTACTACTGCAATTGTACTATGCTTTTATATGACGGACAGCACACTAAGTTTGTTTATAACAGCATCACCACAAACAAGTGAGTAATGCCTTCCACTATGATATTACAATGGCTCTGATATCACTAAGTAATGGGAATTTTCAGCTCCATTGTAATCTTATGAAGTTATCTGTTTGGGATGCAGTTTATCCTTAACAAAAACATTGTTATGTGGCACATGAAATATATTGAAAAATTATCTGTGTTGATAACTCTAGCCACACAAAAAAGGCTTGGAAGAAGTTGAAATGTTAATTAGCTTTCTTGTTTCCTACATAAAGTTGTGAAGAACTGAAAGAAGAAAGAAAAGCATGCCTTGAATAATTTTTTAAAAATTATCAATATGAAGAGGCAAGGAAAAAGTGGAGAAGTGAACCAGGAAATTTTAAAATTCAGAATATCTCAAAGTTGAAAATGTATAGTTAATGAATGATTTTACTTACATGCTTTCTCTGAGAGGGGGTGATTTATAATTAAGGAAAAGAAATTAAGGAAATCTGAGAGTTAGAACAGAGATTAGGACTTTTAGGATATGCATAATATTTCCTATATATCTGTATCTCTCAAATATATAATCACATAGAATACTAATATACTGAGCAATGCATGCTAATTACATATAGAGATTCAATATGAAGAGAATCAAGAAGATACACATATGAACGTCCAGCCGATGTGGCTCAGTGTTTGATCATTGACCTATGAACCAAGAGGTCACTGTTCAATTCCTGGTCAGGGCACATGCCCCATTTGTGGGCTTGACCCCCAGTAGGGGGTGTGCAGGAGGCAGCCGATCAATGATTCTCATTATTGATGTTTCTATCTCTCTCTCCCTCTCCCTTCCTCTCTGAACTCAATAAAAATATATTAAATGAAGAAGATACCATATGAAATAAGAGAAGCAAGTTAAAGAACTGAATAACAAGCTTATCCTTGACCAAAGAAATGTCTTAAAATAGCTTTAGATATTTTTAAGGAATTTAAGATGAATTGGTGATTTAGGTGATTGAAACAAGGTCAATGTCCTCCATTTGATACGTTGATAAGACATAGTGACTTAATGGACTAACCTTTGCAGACAAAGCAAGCTGAGAAGTCTTATTCATGATGGGACTAGGGATAGGGAGGTGATTTATCTGTTTCCTCCACTTATGTTTTTAGGGGATGAAGACAGAGAAGTTATCTTTCAAGAAAGGACACTAAGTATCTGAAGAATCATTTCCTGACCCTTTAACTCTTTCATAGCAAAGATCCCATATTACCTTCTCTTAATATTTTCCTAAAATATGAATGCCAAAATACTTTCTTGAAATATTCTCAATTCTTTAGCTGACTTCAAAAACAAAGACAACTTCTGTCATAAAGGAAGTATTTGTGCTTAAATATTGGGGTAGAGACATATTGCATTTGAAAACAAGAATAGAAATTCTTCATGGACTAGAAAAGAAAAGATCTCCAAACAGTCTGTCATTCATTAGAGAAATAAATATATTTTGATTTATCTGAGAGTACATAAACTTTCAGAGGATGAATAGATTCCAGAAAGGAAATCAGAAAGCATCACAGAAAAAAGAATTGGGCTACAAGGAGAATAGGGAAGCAAGCAAATTAGTAAAGTATATAAGTAATCCATATAACTATATTTTAAAAGATAGTAATTAGAATAATACAATTTAGTATATTTAAAGGCAAAGCAAAATTAAAATTTTAGATATTAGTAGTATAGATTTTATCAAAGAGAAAGTAGAAAGAAAATTATAGCAAGCTTTTAATTTACTGAAAATATGCACATATATATTTTTGTTGTGAAATTTAAGGGGAAAAAACTTGCTCTGTGTAGATGTATATATTATCTAAACCAATAGAGTAAGAAAAATGAAATTCAAAGAAATTCAATTAGTGTGAGAAGCCAAGGAAGGTTAATGAAGGAAGAACAAAAGAGGAATGTTATGTTTCAAGTAATTTCAAATAAATCAGCAATTATAATGAATATGAATAAATTTAACACTCTCTTAAAAAGCAGAGACTTCTTTTGGAAAACAAAATGCATCCTATCAAGTGATTCCAAATAAATCAGTAATTATAAAAAATGTGAATAAGCATAGGCTCCTTGTGATTAGAAAAAACTTCTTAGAAATAGACCAAATGCTTTGTAATGAATATGAATACTAATATCATTAGTATTATCATGAATAGGATAAATTGAATCGAAAAGAGAAACTGAAGAAAATAAGTATAATCCTCTTCAAAGGAATTTGGGGGCAAGGTAGAGGAAAGAAGTAACATTGTAGCTTGTGTGAAAAGTAGGGATAAGAAGTCTTTTTTTTTCAGAATGAAGAAAAGTAGGATTATGTGTTCATGGAAATGATACAACAAAAAGTGAAAAAATTCGAGGATGAAGGAAAAAGTGTGGATAATTACTGGAGCAATGTTTGACATAGGCAACAGGGCCTGGTTATAATTTATAAATCAAGGAATAGTATCTATATATATAAAAGCCTAAGTGACCATTATGACCGGCTGACTGGCCGATCAACCAGTAGGTAGCTGTGATGCACACTGACTACCAGGGTCCAGATATTCAATGCAGGAGCTGCCCCCTGGTGCAGTGTGCTCCCACAGCCAACCTCCCACAGCTGGCCAATCTCCTGTGGTCTCTCCCCCGAGCTGGCCAACACCGATTGGCCCTTATCAGGACTGGGAGAGATGGCCACCATCGACCCCCATCTCCAGCCAGGCTTAGGGACCCCACCCATGCAGGAATTCATGCACTGGGCCTCTAGTTTTAACCTAATAGTCAAATCATGAAAGTAAGCTTTTTAAGAGGCAATTATAGTTAAGACACAAGTGTTCTGCCTGGCTGGTTTGGCTCAGTCGGTGGAGCATCATCCCATGTACTGGAAGGTCACCAGTTCAATTTTCAATCAGGGCACATACCTGTGTTGTAGGCTCAATGCCCAGTGGAGGGTGTGCAGAAGGCAGTCAGTTGATGTTTCTCTTTCATTAATGTTTCTTTCTTTCACTCTCGCTTCCTCTCTTTGAAATTAATATCTTATATAATAAAAGTCTAATATGCTAAGTGTCCAGTCATCTAGTTGGCCATTCAACCAATCAAAGCATAATATGCTAATGATATGCTAAGGTTGCTCAACACCTGCTATGATGTGCACTGATCACCAGGGAGGCAGACGTTCTGACCGATAGGTTAGCTTGCTGCTGGGGTCTGGCTAATCAGGACTGAGCAAGATGGGCTGGACATGCCCTGGAGCCCTCCCATGGTCCCTCCCTGGCTGGCCAACCTCCCATGTCCCTCCCCAGCCCCAATCGTGCACTGGTGGAGTCCTTCGGCCTAGCCTGTGCCCTCTTGTAATCCAGGCTGAGGGAACCTACCCCCAAGTGCACAAATTTTGTGCACCAGGTCTCTAGTAAACATATAAAAAGATACAAGTGTTCTAATGTTTGATGGTACAACAAATATTCTTAAATATTAATAAATTAGCAGACAGGCTCAAGATAGATATAAATATTTTATACATATATACACAAATATATGATTGATATAAACATTAGTAGGTTTTAAAACAGAAAAATGAAGGCTTTATTTTGACTTCTATATTCTTTAGAAATATTTTTTCAAATATTTGAAATTTCAAATATTTGAATACTTCAAATTTTCAGACCATTTCAAAATTATTATTATGTGTATACATCATCGCTATATTAGAAAAAAATGAGCTTATTTTTATGGCAATGAATTATAGTACATTTTATCAATGGAATGTAAGGATGACATTACATAGAACAAGATAAATTTATACATGTTGACAAATAAAGTTGTTCCAATATATTATTAGGTAAAAAATATGTATTAAATTCTAAATACATACCTTTGGGTATAGGACTGAATTGGGAAGGTGAGAAAAAAATCTATTTTCAAAAATCATAAATATTAATTACGTATATAATTATATTCTTAAGTAATAAGGTTTCATATAAGTAATAAAAATTCTAGAAGTTAGAGGTTTCTGAGAACTATTTGAATCACAGGATAAGGATATATGCCATTTTAGAAGATAAAAAGCTTTTTTCTTTTGAAGCTGGAATAAGGTCATGGAACCTCCATTAACTTATATCAATTTGAACACTTTCAGTGACATCTATTACTGACCATTGAGGAATGAGAACTTACCTTTCATTTAGAATTTCTGAAGATTTTTGAACAGTAGGTCAGATCTTACCTTTCTGCGCTCATTTCCTGTGCGTTTCTGTATTGACTTTCTGTGCAGCATTTGCTATGACCCTGAATCCCTCCATGTGAATTATGAGAGTAGCTTTGATCATTTGACAGGGCCATCGCATGTATTTAAATTCCATTAGTCTGTAAATTAAATATAAGTTGACAATTTTTATTTTAAAAGAGAAATGTTTTAGACATTTCAGATTGAAATTATAGTAATTTCCACAGTGTTATAAAACTGCCCCATCTATGTTTTGAAGCTACGTCTAGCTGTATAGCACAGAATTGAAACCCAGACTCAGGTGGTAGAGGTTAATTCAATCTTCCTGGTTTAATTTAATATTTATCATCTGTGTGGTTTATAAAAATAATAACACATGTGTGCTTCTGTTTCCTCACCAGTACTAGTAAGTAGGAATAAAAATAACACTTAATTTATAAGCTTATTTTTAAATCAAATTAGTTGATATTTGTAAATAAACATATAAAAAGATACAAGTGTTCTAATGTTTGATGGTACAACAAATATTCTTAAATATTAATAAATTAGCAGACAGGCTCAAGATAGATATAAATATTTTATACATATATACACAAATATATGATTGATATAAACATTAGTAGGTTTTAAAACAGAAAAATGAAGGCTTTATTTTGACTTCTATATTCTTTAGAAATATTTTTTCAAATATTTGAAATTTCAAATATTTGAATACTTCAAATTTTCAGACCATTTCAAAATTATTATTATGTGTATACATCATCGCTATATTAGAAAAAAATGAGCTTATTTTTATGGCAATGAATTATAGTACATTTTATCAATGGAATGTAAGGATGACATTACATAGAACAAGATAAATTTATACATGTTGACAAATAAAGTTGTTCCAATATATTATTAGGTAAAAAATATGTATTAAATTCTAAATACATACCTTTGGGTATAGGACTGAATTGGGAAGGTGAGAAAAAAATCTATTTTCAAAAATCATAAATATTAATTACGTATATAATTATATTCTTAAGTAATAAGGTTTCATATAAGTAATAAAAATTCTAGAAGTTAGAGGTTTCTGAGAACTATTTGAATCACAGGATAAGGATATATGCCATTTTAGAAGATAAAAAGC
The DNA here is from genome assembly GCF_000412655.1 of Myotis brandtii. Classification (NCBI taxonomy): domain Eukaryota; kingdom Metazoa; phylum Chordata; class Mammalia; order Chiroptera; family Vespertilionidae; genus Myotis; species Myotis brandtii. The sequence continues at coordinate 425,063 of NW_005353920.1, forward strand.
TTTTTTCTTTTGAAGCTGGAATAAGGTCATGGAACCTCCATTAACTTATATCAATTTGAACACTTTCAGTGACATCTATTACTGACCATTGAGGAATGAGAACTTACCTTTCATTTAGAATTTCTGAAGATTTTTGAACAGTAGGTCAGATCTTACCTTTCTGCGCTCATTTCCTGTGCGTTTCTGTATTGACTTTCTGTGCAGCATTTGCTATGACCCTGAATCCCTCCATGTGAATTATGAGAGTAGCTTTGATCATTTGACAGGGCCATCGCATGTATTTAAATTCCATTAGTCTGTAAATTAAATATAAGTTGACAATTTTTATTTTAAAAGAGAAATGTTTTAGACATTTCAGATTGAAATTATAGTAATTTCCACAGTGTTATAAAACTGCCCCATCTATGTTTTGAAGCTACGTCTAGCTGTATAGCACAGAATTGAAACCCAGACTCAGGTGGTAGAGGTTAATTCAATCTTCCTGGTTTAATTTAATATTTATCATCTGTGTGGTTTATAAAAATAATAACACATGTGTGCTTCTGTTTCCTCACCAGTACTAGTAAGTAGGAATAAAAATAACACTTAATTTATAAGCTTATTTTTAAATCAAATTAGTTGATATTTGTAAAGTGCTTCAAAAAGAGCTTGGCAGATAGTAAATGCTACATAAAGTGCAAAATCAACCTACTAAAATATGAATTGATAGAAAAAGTAATAGTTAATGTTAGGCAATGCAATACGTTACATTAGACATGGTCCAAATTTATTTTAGTCCATTTCCAATCACAAACTTCAAATTTTTAAGAAGTCAAATTAATTTTATGAAAGTAGATATTGATTGCATGGAAATACACACAGATATCCACATGCACACACACACATGTATTTCCATGTGTTCTTATTAAATTAAACAGCCATCCTCTCATCTCATGTTATCACAATGCTGATAAGCTCATGCTGCAGGACAATTTCTGCAAATGAGAAAAGAAATCTAGCATGTTCTAAATATCAAACACATATTTGGATGAACTAAAGCATCAGGTAACTAGTTATGAGTTAATTTTAAAATATGGTTCCAAACCTAGTTATAAGGATCATATGAGGATTTTTAACAGCTCAGCTATTCAGACCCTACCACAGATTATGGTCCAGAATCTCTAGATCTCTAGGGGTGGGGGCCCTAGAATCCCTTTCTGATGAATGAATGAATGAGTGAATGAATGAATGAATGAATAAATGAATGATTCTCTAAATAAGACCTAACAAAAACAAACAAAGAAAACCCTCTACACACCATATAATTAAAGCACATGTAGGCACCTGCGGCTAACAGAATTTTTAAGGACTCTTTCAAATGCTTCCTTTTATAATTGTTTATACAGGAGTGTGAATCTCTGTGTAAACTAACAACCAAGTATTATTGTGGAGGCGAAACGTAATGCTGTCCATCTCACCTATGTTGCCCATTCCATCCTTAATGATCCAAACACTACCAACTTCAAATCCTTGTCTACAGTGGCCATCGGTCCCCCTGTGCTCAATTTGTATGGTATGAGTAATATGACTCCTATGGCTAAAATGGCCTTCAGAGAAACAGTTTTCATTATAGTAACAAACTAAAATTATAGCTGCTACCAAAATAGTATCTTGAGTTCAAAAATCAACATCAGATGATTAGGTCATTGCCCAGTGATTTGTTGCATTTGAATATAGCAATTAAGCTATAGAAGATTGAATTTTTTAAAATATATTTTTATTGATTTCAGAGAGGAAGGGAGAGAGAGACAGAGAGAAAGAGAGAGAGAGAG
>NW_005353920.1:426934-449318 GCF_000412655.1 Myotis brandtii
TGCACGCCCCCTACTGGGGATCGAGCCCACAACCCAGGCATGTGCTCTTGACTGGAATTGAACTCCAGGACCCTTTAGTCTGCAGGCCGACACTCTATCCACTGAGCCAAACCAGCTAGGGCTTGATTTTTTTTTTAAGGGAAACATGTAGGGGAATTGCCCTTGTAGTTCAAAATGGGCTAGTGACAAAGCTCATTTTTTTTTGGGGGGGGGGGGGATACAGTGAAAGGAGGAAAGAATGTACACTTTTACATGATTTGGCAAGTAATGATTTCATGCTCTTGTGCTATTATTTATTTTCTAGCTTAAAAAGACACAGCTACATCATTAATAAAAAACAAGGTATGTGACTATTAAGAGGTATTTTGTTTAAGAAATATGAGATACAATATCTCAGTAGGCAGATCACATAAATCTTCCTGCTTGCTGCACCGATTTTGTACAAGTTGCTGTTAATGCAATTCAAGTAAGTTATATGCAGGTGGCTTATTGGGAGGAGTTCACACTGAAGTGCCGACAGACATTTCAGAAATTCTACCACGGGTACCAGTCATAGTCCAATCAACTATAAATATCTTTCTTTAACCAGTAATAGGGTCTAATTGGTTTTAGATTATCATGTCTTTTATCTCTTTTCCACGAAACTTCTGGAAATAACCTGGAAAGGGATCTTCAGTCTTCCTTCACAGAGTGGTATTTAATAATAACTCTACTGGCTTCTATGGGAATAACATTGTTTTCACACAAAAGGATTTGGAGCCTTAAACATTTTCATTCTTGTTCTAAGATATGTGTCAAGAAACAGAAATTAGTTTGTATTTACATGATATTTTACTAGTAGTTCCTTCTATGGCTTAGTAATCTTTCCCATTGGGGTTCACAAAAATTGATTTTTCTTTAGCTATATATACAATTTCCTTGACTCTCATTTAACTGTTCTGTTTAGAAAATATATTTTTAAGCCAACGTGCTGCTCTTTTTAGATTGTATTTTACAAAGTCACCAAGTTAATTCAATAAGAAAATTAAAGAGATTCAAACAAATTGTTTCCTCTCGTGCATCAAAACAATGATGTGATCAGACAGCACACACTTTATATTGACTGTATATCGGCATGGCAAAGGCAAAATTGACATGGTACTTTATTTTATTATAGCCTAATTCACTTGTTTTCATACTTAGTTTTGATACTACCCTACTCATAGAGCAGCATAAAAAAGTGCTATTCTAATCTTAAGTGAGCTCCCTGCTGGGCTTTTTCAAACTTGATGTTCAAGCTAAACAAAAGTCTGGTGGTCTCAATTAGGCAGATGGGGATCTGGTGCCAATAGGCTCTCAAAAATCACTCATAAAATTTTATATTTTTATTAACTAAGTGCTTAGATAGTATAATTTTGGAAGACAATTAAGAACCACTTATGCTGATGTCGTTCCATTTGTTTATTTTCTCCTTCGTTTCCCTTGCCCTAGGAGATGTATCAGCGAACATATTGCTATGAGAAATGTCTGAGATTTTGTTGCCTGTGTTTTCTTCTGGGATTTTTATGGTTTCACAACTTATACTTAAGTCTTTTATCCAATTTGAGTTTCTTCTTGTGTGTTGTATAAATTGGTGGTCTAGTTTACTTTTTTTGCATATACCAGAAAAATTTTCCCAACACCATTTATTGAAGAGACTGTCTTTTCTCCACTGTATGCTCTTGCCTCCTTTGTCAAATATTAATTGAGGGTAATGGCTCGGGTTGATTTCTGGGTTCTCTGTTCTGTTCCATTGATCTATATGCCTGTTCTTGTGCCAGCATAAGACTGTTTAAAAAGACAAAAATGGGGAAAGGACCTAAATAGAGACTAAAATAGTGGACATACAGATGGTCAAGAGACATGAAAAAATGCTCAGTCACTAACTAATCATCAGAGAGATGCAAATTAAAAGGACAATGAGGTATTACCTCATACCTTTCAGAATGACTACCATCAACAAATCAACAAATGACAAGTGCTGGTGAGGGAGGATGTGGAGAAAAGGAAACCCTTGTATATTGCTGGTGAGAATGCAGACTGGTACAGCCACTGTGGAAAACAGTATGGAGTTTCCTCAAGAATGTCAAGGGGGCAGGGGGGAAGAAGACATATGTAATACTCTTTGTAATACTTTAAGCAATAAAACAAAATTTAAAAAAATTAAATATTGAACTGTCATTTGACCCAGTGATCCCACTGCTAAGAATATATCCTAAGAACACTGAAACTCTAATTAGAAAGAATATATGCACCCCAATGTTCACAGCAGTGCTATTTACAATAGCTAAGATCTGGAAACAGCCCAAGTGCCCATCAGTAGATAGGTGGATAAAAAATCCTGTGGTACATTTACACCATGGAATACTATGCAGCTATAAAAAAGCAGGATCTCTTACTATTTGAAGTGGTATGGAAGGACCTGAATAGCATTATGCTAAGAGAAATAAGCCAGTTAGAGAAAGACAAGTATCACATGATCTTATTCATATGTGGAATATAATGAACAAAATAAATTGATGAACAAAATAGTTCCAGAGACATAGAAGCATAGGACAGACTGATTAATCTCAGAGGGAAGTCAGGGGTGGGTGGGTGGGGAGATATTAACCAGGGAACTTTTATTCATATATGCATACCCATAGACACAGACAATAGCATGGTGAAGGCCTGGGGAGATATTAAGCAGGGAACTTTTATTCATATATGCATACCCATAGACACAGACAATAGCATGGTGAAGGCCTAGGAAGGGCAGGTGAGGGGTGGAGGGGGTAAATGTGAAAAAAAGGGGGCCATCTGTAGTACTTTTCACAATAAAGATCATTTTTTTATATATAAAAAGAACCACTTATGATTGTCAAGTCTTTCATAGCAGAACAATGTATCTGTCCAACCCTAGATGTACTGTGATGGTGGATACACTTACTCTGCAAAATCAGAAAATAGTGATTATTTGATTCATGAAAGGGAAAACTTGACATGATTCTACACCTGTTGTAAGAGCAAATAGGTCCTGCAGACAAACCTTAGGCAATACTCTGCTTTTAAATCTCCTGTTATTTGAGCACTGGATAGAAATTTGAGTTCATTAAATCTGTTTTCTATCTGGCATTTGCTGAAAATATGTTTCAAAATTTTTTATTTTGAATTAACTACTAGCTTCATTAAATAAAATAGTCAATAGTATATCCAGTATTTTAATAATCTGAAAGGATTTTATAATTATACTAGAGGCCCAGTGCATGAAATTGTGCACTGGTGGGGTCCCTCAGGCTGGCCTGCACCCTCTCGCAATCCGGGACCCCTCAGAGGATATCTGAGAGCTGGTTTCAGCCCAATCCCTGCAGGCCAGGCTGAGGGACCCCACAGGTGCATGAATCCATGCACCGGGCCTCTGGTATGCATATAAGATTTTTGGTTAATCTCTTCCCGCCCTCCCCCCTCGCCCCTTCCCTCTGTAGATGTACTGTGATGGTGGATACACTTACTCTGCAAAATCAGAAAATAGTGATTATTTGATTCATGAAAGGGAAAACTTGACATGATTCTACACCTGTTGTAAGAGCAAATAGGTCCTGCAGACAAACCTTAGGCAATACTCTGCTTTTAAATCTCCTGTTATTTGAGCACTGGATAGAAATTTGAGTTCATTAAATCTGTTTTCTATCTGGCATTTGCTGAAAATATGTTTCAAAATTTTTTATTTTGAATTAACTACTAGCTTCATTAAATAAAATAGTCAATAGTATATCCAGTATTTTAATAATCTGAAAGGATTTTATAATTATACTAGAGGCCCAGTGCATGAAATTGTGCACTGGTGGGGTCCCTCAGGCTGGCCTGCACCCTCTCGCAATCCGGGACCCCTCAGAGGATATCTGAGAGCTGGTTTCAGCCCAATCCCTGCAGGCCAGGCTGAGGGACCCCACAGGTGCATGAATCCATGCACCGGGCCTCTGGTATGCATATAAGATTTTTGGTTAATCTCTTCCCGCCCTCCCCCCTCACCCCTTCCCTCTGAGATTCATCAGTCTGTTCAATGTTTCCTTGCCTGTGGTTTCCACTCCTGCATTGAGTGTTTGCCCCTTGGTGGTCAGTGTGCATCATAGCTACTGGCCTGTCGGCTGGTTGGCCGATTATTTGGTTGCTTAGACTTTTATATATATAAATATTTTTGTTGTGATTACACATGTCATTAATGTAATATCCTTGTAGATTTTCTACGACCTGCATGAAAAATAGTGCAATAGACCCTCCACTCAGTATTTATTTATTTATTTATTTATTTATTTGGGGATCTTTAATACGTTTCCAGAAGTGGATTAGTCAGTGTGTGATAATTTTATAATTCCTTGCAGTGGAATTGTGATTCTCATGCTTTTAAAAATGTATGTGGTTATTACGTACTCTATACTATACACATAGGAAGAGAAATGACACTGTGGAACACTGTAAATTATACTGGCTGAGCTTTAAATGCTGTACAAATCTACCTTGGCTGAACCCCCACCTGCTGTGGAGGACAATACTAGATATGAAAACTGTTCTGGAATTCCAACGATGAACAAACTCAGAAAGAATATAGAACATCAGCTAAAAAAGAACTGAAGAAAGCACATCTCCCCTTTCCCCCAAATAGCTTTAATGCAATCATTCAGAGACATCTATGAATATTAACACATAAATATTTTAAATAATAATTAAAGAGAATAATAAAAATTCAATTAATTATATTTATATAACTAAAGACAGTTTCCTTGTAGAAATGCCCAAATCCCTGCGATCTCACAAGTATATAAATTGAAATCTAATATTTCTTCACATTTACCATAATTTAAGATGTCCTGGAGAAATAATTTGAGCACTCTATGTAAATGAAAACCATATTCCAAAGTAAAACACATATATGCAAAAGAGTAACTAAATATGCAAAGAAAAGGCAATAAATTGAATGTTATAAAAATTAATGTTTTACAATAAGTAGCATAAGAACTTACCAGTAAGTGTTTGAAAACAGAGTTTTCATCTCAATAAAGAAAACCCCATAACACTTTTTTTTGGAAAGAATAAGGTATCTAGAATATGGGAGAAGTAGGTGGTAATGGAATATAGTGTATATTTTCTTGTTATGGATAAATACAAAATGTGAAAATTGACTAGTAGATAGAGGTATATCCAATTCACCTTGGCCCAAATCCCTAGAAACAACTGAAGGATGTAAAATAAAAAAGGTAGACTTATAGGAGAAGACCCATAGATTTGAATAAAAAAGGAAACCACAGCTCCAAACGGACAGGAGCAGACCAATGGGAAAGATAATGGATATGATTGGCCAGAGTTATCCCTGAGCCAACATTGGAGTGTCGCCTAAATTCACTAAGCAAATCAACATTAAAAATATCAAGCAGGGTGGGTGAGATACTGGTTCTCAAAAGTAGGATTAGTGAGTGTGAGACTCAGAGAAAGAGAGACAGAGCTCCTGAATGGGTGGCGAGGATAGGTGAATGGAGAAGCGTCTCAGCCAGAGAATACTAGTACTCACTGTCTGTCTTAGGGGCCTAGCAGTATGAGGCACATCACAGAACAACAAACACTGAAGAGAAACATTAGTGAGCCCAAGACTTCGTTCAAATTAGTGTACATTCTTCTTTGACTATTGGTGTTTTGTTTTTGTTTTCAAACCAGCACTCGGACCCTCTACTGACTATGGTAACATCTTATTTTTCTTTGGAAAATCCTCCTTTCTTTCTCTCTCAGTTTCTCTGTTTCCTAAGGTCTCTAAAGCTACAGCTGCTGCCCTCTTGAGCCCACGAGGAAGAATAATTCTGCTAAGCTCAGAAAAGCTTAGCTAAGACACATTAAGAACAAGTTCTGGTGCTTTGAAAGGGCATCAGGTCCATCTGAGTCGTCAGCAGTACTCTTGACATTCCATTTAGATGGATTTATAAATTGCTTTTTAGACCGAGGCAGTGTGAGCGAATTATTTGCAGCAGACATATTCTGACTAATACATAGCATAAAGGCAATAGATAAAAGTAAGGAAGAAAAAGTTCAAGGGACATGAAAATACAAAATTTCTAACATATTTCCTAAGAGAAACTCCAGGGAAATACTTTTTTAATGCAGAAAAGAAAAAAATAAATATTAGCAGAATACAAAAAGAATTCAGGGTCAATGAGGCACTAAGCCAGATGAATGAATGAAGACACAACACCTAGATGTACCATTATAAATTTTAAAATGGATAGGATTAAAATATTCTAAATTCCAAACATGGAAGTTTGTTTGCTCTGTCTGACTTCATTTTTCAAACCCATTATTTACTCTGAAAGATACTTCTGTTGGGCTTCTAAGCCCAATAATGTAATACCTGCCCTAGTCCTCTCCAAAATTCTCTAAAGATTTTTGTTGAATATCCTTGCATTCTATGCATCTCTCTGCCTCAAATATTTGTGAAGTTAGGATTCAAGCTCTAAATATTTACCACATTCAGTTTGATTCACTTGTTTAGGTTAACCTCAGTTCATTCAATTTCTATCTGTCACCTCCTTTTAGTTTTGGCCACTCACAGCTTAGGTAATCCCCACATTTCATTCAAATTTCTCAGACCATACAATAGAAACTATACTGTTGTCAGTACATTCTCTTGATGTGGATAATTTAGTTTTCTAATAAATTCAACTTATTGTCTGATTTAATCATTTTGAGCTACTGGAACCTATAACAACTGGCTTAATAAAAGCGTAATATGCTAAGTGTCTGACTGATCAAGATCGATCACTTGACCAGTCGCTATGATGCACACTGACCACGAGGGGGCAGATGCTCTGACTGGTAGATTAGCTTGCTGCTGGGGTCTGGCCGATCGAGACTGGGCGAGAGGGCCGGACCCGGCCAGCCAGCCCCCATCGGCCCCAATAAGGACTGGGCGAGATGGTCCTGATGGGCCCCGATAGCCAGCCAGGCTGAGGGAACTCACCCATGCACAAATTTGTGCACTGGGCCTTTAATGTCAGAATAATAAAGTTATTATAGTTTCCTAGTTTACTGGCAACATGTACATTAAATGTGTTTATGATCATTTTAAGAAATTCTGAAGTTATAATGTTAAAGTTATATTCTATAAGAAAACTCTAGGCATTCTGCCAAATATTCCATGATTTGGCTGATATTCAAGAAGAGCTTTTTGGGGCATGATTTTATTACTCTATTCTACATGACATTGATTTGCCTTTGAACCCAACTAAAAGTCCATCATTCTATAACTCAAATTAATGGGTATAAAGATAAGACATTTCCTTACCATAGCAGTATGTCCCTCAATATTTTTATTTATAAATTTGTTGAATGCTCAAAACTCATCAATGTCTCTGAGCATTAAAAGGAATAATAAGAGCCCTAGCCAGTTTGGCTCAGTGGCTAGAACATCAGCCTGGGGACTGAAGGGTCCCAGGTTTGATTCTGATCAAGGGCACATGCCGGGGTTGTGGGCTTGATTCCCAGTAGGAGGCGTCTGGTAGGCAGCCAATCAATGATTCTCTCTCATCATTGATGTTTCTATCTCTCTCTCCCTCTCCCTTTCTCTCTGAACTCAATGAAAATATATTTACAAATAAAAATAAATAAAAGAATAATACAGGATGGTACAAAAATGTGTACATAAAGGCAAACTTAATATAAATAGACTATCAGGGGAGTTTCCCATAGAATATAAACCACAGGTTGCTTTTTTTTTTTTTTTAAATATATTTTATTGATTTTATACAGAGAGGAAGGGAGAGAGATAGAGAGTTAGAAACATCGATGAGAGAGAAACATCGATCAGATGCCTCCTGCACATCTCCCACCGGGGATGTGCCCGCAACCCAGGTACATGCCCTTGACCAGAATCAAACCTGGGACCTTTCAGTCCGCAGGCCGATGCTCTATCCACTGAGCCAAACCGGTTTCGGTCACAGGTTGCTTTTTATTTTAATCTTGCTTATCTGGATTGCATAATTTCTTAATTAGGATAGTATTTTGTTCAAAAAGTTCAACAATTTAAAAATATAATCATAATAGGTAACTGAACTGTATATGTCTGAATACCTTAGATTTCATATTCACATATATTTGGTCAAGATTGTTTATGATGCCACTTGTTTTCAATTAACCACCTAGAAGCAATACATGTAAAAACAACAAAAAAAGACATAACCCTAGATAGCTGAGCAATGCTGATAATAATTGAGAGTTTTAAATTGGTTCCTCTTGCCCAGGCTGGTGTGGTTCAATTGGGTGGGCATCATTCTGTGCACCCAAAGGTTGCTGGTTTGATCCCCCTTCAGGGCATATGCTTGGGTTGTGAGGCTCAATCCCCAGTAGGGGGTGTGGAGGAGGCAGAAGATCAATGTTCTACTCTCGCATTGATGTTTCTCTTTCTCTCCCCCCCCCCTCTCTTTCTCTCTCTCTCTTTCTCCCTTTCCTTCTAAAAATCAATTTAAACATCTTTAAAATTATTTCTCTCCCTTGAATATCCATTTTTGAATGCTGAGCTACTCATCAAACAAGTGCTCTGAGGATAAACTGAATTACATAAGACAGTCACAGTTGAAGGTCACCTAAGAGTCTACTACAGCCCACTAATCAGTGTCTAGGTAATGTGGCTAAGGTCTAAATTCTCTCTAACAAATATAAATTGCATTTTTTTCTATACTGCACAGTACATTACATTTTAATAGACAGAAGAAGTTGAAGGAGGAGAAAGAGAAAAAAGAGACAAGTTTTCACAACTAAACGCACCCATGTAATCATTCCTTACATGAATAAAAAGAACATTTCTATTACTCAAGAAAAACCTTCAGCGCCTCCTTCACTCACTACCACCCACAAGGATAACCACTATGCTGACCTCTAACAGCACAGATTACTTTTACCTGTTTTTGTCCTTCGTATAAATGAAATCAGAAGATATTGAACTGTGCCTGGATTCTTTCAATCAACATTATGTTTATGAGATTCAGTTCTATTGCTACACATAATGGATCTTCCATTATATTTGCCATATATCATTCTATTATGTGGATATGCTAGGCTTTAATTTTCCATTTTACTGTTGATAGCCTTTTTGATTATTATAAGGAGTGTTGCTGTAAAGATTCTGATATTTTACCATATTATTCTATTTTTATTTTGGCATGTCCTTTGAGTATATACCTAGGGTAAAAATTTTAGGCTATGGAATGTGCATATGTTCAACTCTACCAAATATTGACCAAAAATTATAAAAAGGATTTTATACTCTCACTAGCAGTATATGAGAATTTGGATTGTTCATCACCAGCAACATTTGTACTTTACTGTCTATTTTTAAATTTCACTGACTTGGTGGGTATTTAATGATATTACCACAAAGTTTTAATTTCTTCCAGGACTATATTAAGTGGAGTATTTTTGCATGTTATTTGTCCGCTTGGAATATTCTTTAGCATGAAAACTTTATAAAAATCGTATCCTTTGCCCATATTTCTATTGCGTCTTTTCTCTGACAGAGATTTATGAGTTTCTAAAATATATTACAGATACTAGTTGTCTGTTATATTATGAAAATATCTTCTCTCAGCCCGGCCAGCGTGGTTCAGTGGTTGAGTGTCGGGCCTATGAAGCAGGAGGTCACGGTTGGATTCCCAATCGGGGCACAGGCCCGGGTTGTGGGCTCCTTCCCCATGTGGGGCGTGCAGGAGGCAGCCAATCAAGGAGTCTCTTATCTCTCTCTCCCTCTCTTAAATCAATAAAAATATTTAAAAATAAAATATCTTCTCTCACATTTGAAGTAACTGCTGTTATTTCACTACCAATATTATTTGATGAATAGAAGCTTTCAATTTGTTTCAACACATTTTTTTTTTTCTTTTATGGTTAGTACTACCTGTATCTTGTTTAAGAAATCCATTACTATCTTAGGTCATGAAGACATATTCATTGTTTTTTCTGAAAATGAGTTCTTGTTTATATTTAATATTTATAGATTAAATCTACTTACAATTTATTTTTATAAAGTGTGATATTGATATATTTGGATTAAAATATAAATTTTAGTAATTGTTTTATATTTTTCCATCTGTTTTGTTCTTTTTTTCATTGTTTTATTTTTGATGAATTGATTATTTGTATTATTCTGTTTTATTTCTTTCATTAGCTTTTTTAGGTCTATATCTTCCTGATTTTTAGTCATCATTTCAGGGTTTGCAGGATAAGCGGTTTCAAAGCCAATGTTCAAATAATATTATGTCATTTTATGTATAGTGTAAGTATACCACAGCATAATTCAGTTTCCCCTAACATGACATTGTCATTGTCATACATTTTACTTCTACATGTTTTATAAGGCCTCATTATTGTCAAAATAAGTCTTGCTTTAAGTTTTGAAACTAAAAAAAAAACAACATTTTAAGTAGGAAAAGTATATTTTATTTTACCATATATCTATCATTTTTAGTAATTATCATTCTCCCATGAATCTAGATGTCCATCTAGTATTATCTTCCTTCCTCCTGAAGGACTTCCTTAATATAAAGTTTCTTTCAAAAGCATAACAATGTTGCTTCTCAACCTCATGGCTTACCTCATTTCAAAAAGAATTCTATCATCATCCTTTATTCTTCTCGACATGTCCCTCTCTTCTGGACAATGTGTCTTTTTTATCAGCTGCTTTTAAGATTTTTTCATCACTAGTGTTAAATAGTTTTGTTTTTTTTTTTAATTTATCCTTATTGTTGAAAGTAATACAGATGTACACTCCCCCCCACCCATTGACCCCTTCTGGCTCCCCCTCCCCTTGCAGGCCTTCATCACACCATTGTCTACATCCATGGGTTATGCATATATGCATACAATTTCTTTGGTTAATCTCTTCCCACCCACCTCTTCCTTGCCTGTGAGATTCATCATTATGCTAAGTGAAATAAGTCAGAAAAATACAAGTATCACATGATCTCACTCATATTAGAATCTAAAGAATAAAATAAGCCCTAGGGAGTTTTCCTCAGTGGTTAGAACAATGACCTGAGGACTGACGGGTTTCTGATTCAGTTCCAGTCAAGGGCATGTATCTCGGTTGCTGGCTTGATCCCTGGCCCCAGTTGGGGTGTGTGCTGGAGGCAACCAATTGATGTGTTTCTCTCCCATCGATGTTTCTCTCAATCTGTCTCTTCCACTCTCTAATTTTTTTTTATTGATTTCAGAGAGGAAAGGAGAGGGAGAGAGAGATAGAAACATCAATGATGAGAAAGAATCATTGATTGGCTGCCTCCTGCACACCCCCTGCGGGGAATGAAGCCCACAACCCTGGCATATGCCCTTGACTGGAATTGAACCCGGGACCCCTCAGTCTGCAAGCTGACACTCTATCCATTGAGCCAAACCAGCCAGGGCTCTTCCACTCTCTAAAAATCAATGTAAAAAATATCCTTGAGTGAAAATTAACAAAAAAGTAAAATAAAAACAAACAAACAAAAAAACAATAACTGATGAACAAAATAGATCCAGAGACATGGAAACATAGAACACCCTGATGGATCTCAGAGGGAGGCATTAAGTGTTTAATGCAATGTGCCTCAGTACAGTTTCTTCTTGTTTCATGTGCATATTTACTGAAATTCTTGGTTCTGAGTTTAGAATTTTTGTCAATTTTTGAAAATTATGGGAATTAGTTCTTTTTTTTGCTGCCTTCATTCCCAAATTTCTCTTTCTGGGACTTTACAAATATTAAGGTGCTTAACATTGATCTACAGCTCACTGATGGAACATAGTTCAGTTTGTTTTTCTTTAGTTTGGATAGCTTGTTTGAATACAATATCTAAATGTGTTTTTATTTTATTAATATCATTTGGTGTTGTTTTTAAATATAATTCAGTGTTTCCTATGTGTAAATAAATATTCTTTGCCATATATAAATTTAAAAAGCAATTTTGTATTTTTAAAATTAAAGCTGTCTCCCAAATTGACCAAGTTTAATCTCCCACAAAACTTAGAACTGCCACTTTGTGGAACATAGAAATAAACTCTGAACGAAAATTTATCTGTGCCATGATGTTAATGTAAAGTTTTGTGTGTGTTTGGTATCTTGTCTCAATTATAATTATATCACACTTGAGTTGGTTTCCTCTCTTCCCACTTTCTTTCAAATATCAGAAAATGTTCACCCAACGTATCTTCTCTTCTTTGTCTTTTTCTGTTACCTTCAAAAGTTACTGGTGCTCTTTCACCTTGAACAAGAAACCATCAACAGGTGTGAGGTGTGTTTTTAAATATTTCCTTGAAATAAAGAGAGACAAAATATTTTTATCACTATAAAATAAATAAAATAAGCTTGACATAGGTTTGTTAAAAACAAGAATATCTTCAGCTCTATGAAGTTAAATAATATAAGGATATCCTCAAGCCCTTTTACAAATTCCTTCATGATTTGTGTAGAAATATCATTATCAATCCATTAACCATGTCATTTTTAAACAATAAAAATGATACTCTTAAACATAAAACCAATGCTAGCTTTCCTCTATCTAGGCCATTTCCCAAACTGAAAGAACCTTGTCCATATGAATGTAGCATATCTTGTGACTAATGATTTCAATGAGTCGTAATAATTTTTATAAATGTTGAAGCTTATATTCCTGTGCAAAGTCACCAAAAATTTCTCTTGTTCTAGTCAAAAGTTCCATTATTATTATATGAGATTCTGTGTTATATGTTTCTGATTGTTGGGCTTTGTCAAAAAACAACCACTAGCTTTGAGGGTTCTCATCTATAATAATAAAATCATAATATGCTAATTAGACCACATGTCCTTCCGGACAAAGCTGAGGCTGTGAGGGAAGCCTGGGTCCCGGGTGCCAGAGGGAAGCCAGTGTCGGCAGCTGAGGGAAGGAAGGCCTACTCTTGCACAAACTTCATGCATCAGGCCTCTAGTAGACAATAATTTTTCCTGTCTTGCTAGTTTTTCAATCCCCTCAGCCAAACTGTGTTCCTTCAACACATCTTAAAATATATCAGTGAGTCTATAAACATAACTCCTCTTCACTGCTTAAATTATCATACTTGGATGGTTTATATCCTCTACTTAACTCCATATATATATATATTTGTTGTTCCCCACATGTAATCTGAAATAAATGCATGGCCCCAAATGGTTCAGGCTTCCATTTAAATCGCTCTATGGTTCTGGCACCATAAGATGAAGAATCTGGTGTGTTAAATAAATTTGAAGACATTGATCAAACTATATTTCCACATGGAGATTGAGCAATGCTAGGGACTAATTAATGGATAAAAAACACTCAAACCTATATTAACGAAACCTGAACAAATTAGAATCAAAGGTTGAAATAATGAACAGACCTGTGTGTGTCTGAATTAGATTGTACCACAAGAAATTACCCAAAAAAGTCACTATTGATACTTAAGCTAACAATCCCTTTATTCCTCTCACCTACTTTATTATGTAGTCTTATAAATTCTTTACCTCCAAATAAGTCTTAAATCTTTCAATTTATTTCTATCTATACTACTCCAATAAAAAATTATTCAAACATAAATTATTATGAAAGCCTTGCAAACAATCTGAAATAATATAAAAGGATAATCATGGGAGTCTTGAAAAGTGAAATAAAGTAATGATTTAAGCATAATAGAACACAGAGTAAGCTTTAAGAGCCAGATAATATTCCCACTTTACATGTTTGTCTTAGAGTACATTTTAGTTTGAGACTATGGTAGATTTAAACAAAAAAACACAAATTTTTGCAACTCTCCTTTTTAATGGGAGATGGAGAGCTAGAAGATCTGTAAGGCAGAACAATAGAGAGGAAGAAGAACATCTAAAGTAGCACTGATGATAAAAGCAAATTGAGAATGAAATAAATGGCCACTATTTGTCATATTCTAGACTTTATATTTTAGCTTTATTTCGCCATTCTTTCTGGAAACGGACTATACCTTCTTGTCATTGCAACTATTAAAAACGAAGTGATGCATTAGATTGAGATTTTAAAGATAGATT
The DNA here is from genome assembly GCF_000412655.1 of Myotis brandtii. Taxonomy (NCBI): domain Eukaryota; kingdom Metazoa; phylum Chordata; class Mammalia; order Chiroptera; family Vespertilionidae; genus Myotis; species Myotis brandtii. The sequence goes on from NW_005353920.1 coordinate 440,994, forward strand.
TATAATAAAGTAATTAAAATAAACTGTATAGTAAAAAATTTGAATCTTCTAAAAGATCATCTTAGAAAGATTTTTGTTTTTTAAAGATTCTTGTTGAAGAATAAGCAATAGCGTATACATAAGGAAGTAGCAAAGTAGAGTGGAGAGTCAGTAGGTCTTCCCTTGGTCTCACTTTATCTTCTTTCTCACAGTTTTGCACTTGCACCCTTTAATAAGATATTATCACCTAAACTCCTGTCTCCAGTTTTGTTTCCTAGAGGACCAAAGTTAAGAAAATAACCTTTCCGAATTGTAAAGAATATATTTTTTTAAAAAGAGAAAATTTAATTCTTGTGTCCTGCAATCCAAGGTTACTTAATTCAACTTAGAAACGGATCCATTTTCCTGGACTTATTTAATACAACTTCTCTCATGAGCTCTCTGCTAACACCACAGGAGACATGCAGCCTGTGCCGCCTAACCCACCAGGCCATCTTTTGAATTTCACAGGACAGAGATTAAAATTCATGGTTTCCAAATGGAAACCGTAACCTGAATCCTAATCGGATAAACAGAGCACAGAAGCCTATTGATTAGAGATAGAAATTTCTAGACAGAAAATTAGGTCCAAGGTGTATAATTGGGCATGATTGTCAGCATTGCTTAATAGACTTTGGATTTCAATCAAAACAAATAAACTAAGAAGCTGATAAAAAACTTCAAAGTTATATTTTTGACAAAAGTTTAAGGAAATTGTATTTTTAACTTCTGCTACACAACATCTTTCCTTACAAAGCAGTTAGGCTATATCTGCCTGCCCAACTGAACCATGCTTACAAGATATTGCTACTAAGAATTACACCTTGCAAAATAGAAGGCCATCTGCATGTTTACCTCCAGTATGTTCAAGATGGGTAAGAACAAATAGGGCATACAGATTATGTAAAAATACAAAACAATAACAAAAGCAACAAAAGCAAAATTTAATTTTTTTAGTTTAAGAATTCCTTTCTTTTCTATATTTTAGGATAATGTGCTATGCATGAGTGATGCCATGTAGATTATATTTTGTGGCTGAAAAGAAATAAAATTTAACTATAAGTTATCAGATGCATATGACTTACATATGTGCTTAACATCACCCCCAAAATTCTGAATTTGAATTTAAATGTTATAACTAAATGACACTATGATCAGTCCTTTGGAACCAAATATATACAGGGGTAGGCAAAAGTAGGTTTACAGTTGTGAATACACTAAACAGTTTATTCTTATATATTAAACTTTTTTTCCATACAAATAACTATAAACTTACTTTGGCCTGCTCCTGTCTAAGTCATACACACACACACACGTATAGATGTGTGTGTGTTTGTGAATGTGGTCAATCAATAAGTATGAACTATAAGTAGTTCTTTGTTTTTGTTGTTAAAGTGCTCTTTGTTGGTTGCATTGAGGGTTATAAAAATGGAGGCTAGCCCTAGCTGGTTTGGCTCGATGGATAGAGCATCAGCCTATGGACCAAAGGGTCCTGGGTTCGATTATAGTCAAAGGCATGTACCTTGGTTGCAGGCTCCTCCCTGGCCTGGGCTCTGGTTGGGGCTCATGCAGGAGGCAACCAATCGATGTGCTTCTCTCACATTGATGTTTCCCTCTGTCTTTCCCTCTCCTTACACTCTCCCTAAAAAAATCAATGGGAAAATATCCTTGGGTGAGGATTAACAAAAAAAATAAAATAAAAATAAAAATGAAGGCTATCTTCTAGAATCTGAGAGTCAAGCCAGTAGAACAGAAATGTCAAAGAATCAAGAAAACTGTCATCAAGTATTATTTGCACCAAAAACTCAGCTATACTTGAACCAGTACTGCCTCTAAATTTCTTAGGTAAGAAAGGTAATGAATTCTATTATTGATCTAGCTGATGTGAACTGAATGCCCTAAAACTGGGAAGTAGAGGGATTTAACTCATAAAAAAAAAACCCACACAAAAACACCAAGATAAATAATTTGGTACATTAAGTTAATTTGCTATGTTGGCGATTAATCTCTTTAGTCACTGGGACTTCTAAAGAGCAGTGTATTACAATAAGCCAGAAATATCCTCATTTTCCTGTGGTCTCATCCATCAATTCAATAGTAAACAACCATATACCATGGTTCTTCAAAATATTTAATTAAAATATTAATTCTCGGTGGCATTGTAAAAGTCACAAAGATGTTTTGCTCTCCTCTTATTATGTAGAATAAATACTCAATGAAGGCAAACTATATATATATATTTTTAACTTTCACAGAGGACTTATGATAATAATGTGCTTATTTGAATATTTAATATATTCAAATGATTATCTTTTACACTAGAACAGAGGATTCTTTTAAATAGCAGCTGTTGAATGACAAAAAAAATAATAAAAACAAAAATCAACTATTTCAGACATGTTTATTATAACTGAGTCCTCTCCCCATGATGGCTACAGCTGAATCTCCAACTCTTACCTTCAAACTCACTGGGTTTTGGTTTACTTTACAATGAATGTAGTTTCAATATCTGCATGTTTATAAAAAACAACTTGCAATACATTCTATAATTTGGGGATTATCCTAGGTCCATGAGCCAGAAATATTATACTTGGGCAGTTTTATAGCCCCTGGGAGTATAGATAAATAAGAAATGGCTTGAAAGAATATCGAATTCTAGACTGAAAAAATCTAAGAATTTAAATGGCTTGCTTGCTTGCTTCAAATGCATTCTCTGGGAAAACTGGAAGAATGAAAATTCAATTTTTGTTTTTTGAGCACATCTACTGAACTAGCTATCACACACATACATATACATAATTTTATAACAATTTATCACTTTAATGGTTACCAGTTCCACTACAACTAGTCTCCTCATGATGTACTGTGAAAACCTTATTTTAATTTATTTATCCTTAAATATCACACTGTGTATAAGGTAAGGGCATGGTTGCTGTTGTCAACTGGAAAATCTGGTGGGGAAGAAAGTGGTAAGTATGAGGGAAATAAGAGTTCTACTCTGGCAACTAGTTCAGAAACTCATCAGTCAGGAGGCCAAGATTATTGTTATCATCTTCTATTTGAGGACATTTGTCCCAAAGCAGAAAGTACACATATAGACTTATTTAATTAATGAGAAATATCTGTATGCTATTTGGTTGTGGTAGTTCTTTAACTTTAGGGGGGAAATGACACATAGATTGCCAGAGCAAACGGAATATATTTTATTTTTTTCTTTATTGCAGAGTAGATATTCTTCTTAAGATTTACTTATCTAACATATAATAGATTCTATATTTTCTAGTAAAATTCGATATATGCAGACATTTAAATAAAACTTCATGTTGAGAAAAATCTATAAAAAATATGACAGTTATACACATTCCAGGTAATACTAATTAGAAATTATTAAACACACACACACACGCACACACACACACACCTGAGCTTCCTCTTTGCTTTAAATAAAATTTTTCATGATTTGAGAACCTGAAAAATGTAGTGGAATTTCTATTTGTAACATTAAGTTAGTAAATTATACCTGTGATTTACTTAAATATAATTAAATGGAATGATCTTAGTGCATCCATAAGAACTGAATTCTAGTATTAAATGACATATTGGGGGTTTTTAATTCATTGTTTGAAAGAACAGATTTTTAAAATTAATATAAAATAAATATTTACAAACATTTTCACATATAATGAAAATGAATTAATGTGTATTAGTCATACAAATAAATACATACATACATACATGTGTAAACAAGACAAGCAAAGTAGAGTATGAGTTAGCTACTTGCTTGAAATGTTCTAGTCATGTGCCTCTACTTAAATGGAGCTTTATCAGGAAGCTTTATCAGGAAGCATTGACAGTCATGGCTATGTATTGTTTCTGTTTTCCTTTTGTGCCTTTAAAATGATATATTAGTCTACAGCACAAATATTACAATAATCATTTTAGCATTATGAAACTTCAATATTCAAATTAAATCAAAATAACTAATTGCTTTATATTTATATTAATCATAATTAATTTGGGCTGAGGGAAAATTGTAAATGATAGCATATATGACTTAAGAAGACTTTCCTCCTGACTTATATAGCTTTTTAGCCATAGCAAATCACTTAACTTCTCTGATTTTCAGTTTCCTCATTTGTAAATCTGGAATTAAAATGTCTTCCCTGCCTCTTTCTTAGAATTTTCTGTGAAGCTTGCACGAAAATATGAGAGTGAGAACACTTTATACACTGAAAATATCATGTAGATGTGAGGTGCTAACATAGAGCAAAATGCTGTACTAGACAATAAGTACTAGGCATTAGTAAGCCCTCAGAACACTTTTTATATTAATAAGATTCTAGACTTGTATGTCTATTTATTTCACCAGGTAGGGTAAATTTTCTGTCATTATTTCTTCAAATAGGTTTTCAGTTCCTTGCTCTCTCTCTTCTCCTCTAGGTATCCCCATGATGCAAATGTTGGTAACATTTGAACTTGTCCCAGAGGTTCCTTACACTATCTTCATATTTTTGGATTCTCTTTTCTTTTTGCTCTTCAGATTGGGTGTTTTTTTTTCCTCCCTCATATTCCAAATCACTGATTTGATTCTCAGCTTCCTCTACTCTACTGTTGATTCTCTGTAAATTATTCTTCATTTCAGTTAGTGTATCCTTCATTTATGACTGGTCATTTTTTCATATCTTTGATGTTCTCACTAATTTCCTTAAAATTCTCATTAAGTTCAAGGAAGTACAGAGAATCCCAAACAAGAGGAACCCAAAGAGGCCCACACCAAGACACATCATAATTAAAATACCAAAGGTTAAAGACAAAGAGAGAATCTTAAATGCAGCAAGAGAAGAGCATTTAGTTGCCCACTAGGGAGTGCCCATATGACTGTCAGATGATTTCTCAACAGAAACTTTGCAGGCCAGAAGGGAGTGGCAAGAAAATTCAAAGTGATGAACAGCAAGGACCTCCAATCAAGATTACCATACCCAGCAAAGCTTTCATTTAGAATTGAAGGTCAGATAAAGAGCTTTGAAAACAAGAAAAGGTATTACAATAAATGTTAAAGGGTATTCTTTAATAATAAGAAGAAAAAATATTAAAAATAAGAAAAATTAAATGGTAATAAATACATATCTATCTACAATTGAATCTAAAAATAAATGCACAAATAATCTAATGAAGAAAATAAACTGATGAATAAAATAGAACCAGAGGCATGGAAACATAGAACAGACTGAGAATCTCAAAGGGAAGGGCGGGAGGGAAGAGATTAACCAAAGAACTTACATGCATACATGCATTTCCCATGGACACAGACAATAGGTGGTGAAGGCCTGGGGAGGGGGCAGGATCCAAGTGGAGGAGGGAAATGGGGTGGGGGAGTGAGGGGACATATGTTATACTCTCAACAATCTAATCTAATAAAAGACAAACATGCAAATTGAGCATACCTTCGCTATGGCTTAAGCCAAGCTCCTGGCCAGCTCTGAGCTCCACTGAAGGCAACAAAGTTTCAATTATAGAAGATAAATAAACCCCAGATACCTGCTTTCAGCCAGCTGTGGCCACAGAGCTGGAGCGAGCAGGAGCCGGCACTGAGCTCCACTGAAAGCACCAAAGTTTCAATTATAGAAGGTAAATAAATCCCAGAATTAAAAAAAAGAAAAAAGAAAAAAAGGAGAGGCTGGGAGATTCCATCGCCAGGGAGCTTGGCCAGCCTGAAAACGGCCCTCAGTCCCTCACCCAGACTGGCCAGGCACCCCAGTGGGGACCCTCCACCATAAAGGGGGTGTGGCCAGGCTGAAAACAGCCATCAGCCCCTCACCCAGGCTGGCCAAACCTCCATGGGGTGAGGGTCTCCACTGGGGAGGGGGCTTGACCAGCTTGCAAACAGCCATCAGCCCCTCACCCAGGCTGGCCAAACCTCCATGGGGTGAGGGTCTCCACTGGGGAGGGGGCTTGACCAGCTTGCAAACAGCCATCAGCCCCTCACCCAGGCTGGCCAAACACCCAAACAGGACCCCCACCCTGATCCGGGACACCCTTCAGGGAAAACCAGCCAGCCCCCACCTGTGCACCAGGCCTCTATCCTATATAATAAAAGGGTAATATGCAAACTGACCCTAACAGCAGAAAGACTGGGAATGACTGGTCATTATGACACACATTGACCACCAGGTGGAAGATGCTTAATGCAGGAGCTGCTCCCTGGTAGTCAGTGTGCTCCCACAGGGGGAGCTCTGCTCAGCCACAAGCCAGGCTGATGGTTGCCAGTACAGTGGTGGTGGTAGGAGCCTCTCCTGCCTCCTCAGCAGCGCTAAGGATGTCTGACTGCAGCTTAGGCCTGCTCCCCGCTGGCAAGTAGACATCCCCCGAGGGCTGCCGGGCTGCCAGAGTGATGTCTGACTGCCAGCTTAGGCCCAATTCCCCAGGGAGCAGGCCTAAACCAGCAGGTGGTCATCGCCCAAGGGGTCCCAGACTGCGAGAGGGCACAGGCCAGGCTGAAGGACCCCCCTGAGTGCACAAATTTTTGTGTACCGGGCCTCTAGTCTCTATATATAAAAGGCTAATATGCTAAGGGTCCCTCTGCTCGTCCGACTGGTTGCTATGACATGCATTGACCACCCGGGGCAGACGCTCAACGCAGGAGCTGCTGAGCTGCAGTGACTTGGAACAGCAGTTCTCAGGTGATGCACCCCAAAACCAGAGAGGAGGGAGCCCAATTCCTCACAGGGCTGTGTGATTCCACCTTTGCCTGTGGGTTATGTTGTTGCTGGGGCCCTGTCAGCCCGGAATCTGGTTTAGTGCACACTTGCATTTGTGTTTCACACCCTATATGACAGCAACTTTGCAGAGTGCCCACTCGCACTCTGGGACCCCTTGGGGGATATCAGAGAGCCGGTTTCGGCCCGATCCCCGCAATGCCGGGCTGAGGGACCTCATGTGCTGGAGGGACTCTGCTCACTTCGCTGGCATGAGGGCGTGTCCTGCCTGTCTCACCCAGTCCCGCCCCACTGTCCACCTTCTAATTACTTTCCTTTCAATGTGCATGAATCTGTGCACCGGGCCACTATTAAAGTTATAAAGAAAAAAAAGATCATGCATATACTGAAATTGGAATATTAATTAACATTGAGAGTATTATATTATTCTTCCTTCCTATTTAAAAAAACTTTGCTTTTCCTTTCACTTCCCATCACCTCACCTTAAGTGAAGGAATTAGTCTTTCCTTCCCAAGTTACCTCATGAGGATGAGTTCACAAAAATTGTTCATGGATTTTGAGGATACACACAAATTGTAGGCATCTCAGTCTGTTCCATAGGGTTACTGTGAAGCTATCATGGGAATTGAGCTAAGAAATTTCTTCAGAGAGCCTAGCATGCTTCTGGGAGATTGGATAATATACAGGGAAAAGAGGGAACTGAAGATGAAGCCACTAGGCCTCCCTTTGGACTAGCCAGTGGACATGACTATGCCTTGGATTGTGTGGATGCCACAGAAAGTAGCTGCGCTTGATCTCTTTTGCTAATGCTCCATCCCAAATGGCTGTCACCAGGCAAAGTGTGCTCTTTAGACAGAGGCTGTGGCATATACTGTAGAGCTTGAAATCTGGAGGTTGTGCACAGTAAGCAATCAAAACTAGGGGGAGCTTTCATACCAAGAAACTCTTCAATGGGGAAGTTACTACAGAGTCTCTAGAAAAAAATAATATACCTGTGTTCCATGAGGTAGCAAAATTGGAATGGCTACCAGGAAAAAAAAAAAGATTCAGTCTTCTTAATCTCCTTTTACCTTATTTTCTCTTTAGCAGATGAATAAAACAAAGTGGTGGAGGGTGGGACAAGGGGAGTGAAAAATAAGGAGTGAAAGAACAAGCAAACGAGGCCTCTTTCCTGTTGCTGGTATATTGGCCACTTATCAAGTCTGATAAAGCGAGGGACTAAAAACTGAGTTGGGTATACACTGAGTGGCCAGATTATTATGACCACCTGACGTTTGTAGGCAAATTAGCTATAATTTCCCAGTGAAGTTGCTAGAGGGCCAGACCATTATAAATAGGGAAGCAGGTTGTTTACCACGACAGTAGAAGTGATTTTTTTCTGAAGATATGGGTAAATAACGCGATTTAACAGTCTTTGAACATGGGATATATTTGAACGTGAGTGGCCAGATTATTATGACCACCTGACGTTTGTAGGCAAATTAGCTATAATTTCCCAGTGAAGTTGCTAGAGGGCCAGACCATTATAAATAGGGAAGCAGGTTGTTTACCACGACAGTAGAAGTGATTTTTTTCTGAAGATATGGGTAAA
>NW_005353920.1:449557-458683 GCF_000412655.1 Myotis brandtii
AATTAAAGGGCCCAAATCATGCCAGGAAAACATGCCCCAAACCATAACACTGCCCCCACATGCTTGAAGGGTTGTACTCATGCATGTGGGGTGCATGCTTTCATGCTGTTTCCGCCAAATTCTCACTCTGCCATCTGCATGATGCAACTGGAAACATGATTCATCGGACTACATGACTTTTTTCCAATGCTCAACTGTCCAATCCTTGTGTTGCTGTGCGAATTGGAGACGTTTTATCTTGGTAACTGCAGACAGCAAAGGTGTTCGAACAGGCCTTGGTCTGTTTTGCTGATACTCGCTCCATGGCTCTGAGCGCAAACAATCACCCCACGTTCAAAGGCTGTTAAATCGCATTGTTTACCCATATCTTCAGAAAAAAATCACTTCTACTATCGTGGTAAACAACCTGCTTCCCTATTTATAATGGTCTCGCCCTCTAGCAACTTCAGCGTGAAATTATAGCTAATTTGCCTACAAACGTCAGGTGGTCATAATAATCTGGCCACTCAGTGTACAATAAACTAATTTCAATCATTTTAATTACAGAGTGAGTCTTAATTACTACATTTATATTGTTCTTATTAGTGAACTTATATAGAATAAGAACAGCTGTAGACTAATCTTCAAATGTCAACAAGAGACACAAAATGGATATGCAAGGAAGCTTATTTGAAAGGGCAAAAAATATAGTTGTTTATTCTATAGTTTAAATTATTCATCATACTAGTTACCCTCATATATTAGGTTTTGTTTTTCTTATTTTGCTTTGCTTTTTCATTTCAGGATTTTTTTTCTTTCAGTTTGACTTCAACATTACTGATTCTGTTTTCTCAGATGCAAAATCTTCTATTATTTAAAAGCATTGATTAATTTCAAACCAAAAACTTATCATCTCATTTACCTATTTTTATCATATCTTAGTGTTTTTGTTTTTGTTTCTGTTTTTCATTTTAATCTCCTACCTTGTTTTATAATCTTACTTTTAATTTGCTTCTGATGATTTTAAGAATGGTCTTAATTTTTGGTATATTGCAATTCATTTAAAAGTCTTTTGTTATAAGTTCCTATGTTTGCTATATTTTGTTTTATAAAACCTCATTATAATAACAATTCTAATTGCCAATTTCAATTCATCCAGATACTTTATAAACAGAAACTTACAAACCAAACAAACATACATACAAGTCATTCTTGCTGGGGCAGATGAAAGTTAAAAATGACATATTTTGTAAGATACATTAATTTATAAAATTATTGTAATGTTAATGTATCCTAATCCATTATCCAGGCTGAAGGAGAAAAAAAAAAAAGAATCTTTAAATTAGTTAGAATAAGCGAAATGGGTAAAAAATTATTATGTTCAGTTTAAGTATTTAAACATTCAACTAAATTAACAGGTTGTTATATTTGTTAAGCTATAAAAAGCAATAAAGGGTATTAGTAAAAAAATAATTTATCAGATGCCCAATCACAGCCATATTATTTATGTGCTATATATTGATCAACTTTCACTGGTAATTTTTCTAGACTCATAAGTGAATTAATTTATATCTTTTTCAATTTGTTATTATACAAATATTTATATTTACATTTCAAATTTTATTAATATATCAATAAAATAATAGCCATTTTTATAATCAAAACATGCAAAATCTAGAATTTTTCATAATGATTATAAGTATATACTTTATTAATATTACATGTCCAATAATTTATTGATAAAATATTTGTAATTTGAAACAATATAACATGATTCTGAATTGAATAATATGAAAATTAATATTTTGTGAATATAAAATGCTCAAAATTAACTGTATTAAAAAGATATATAAATAAATAGAAATATTATATTTGAAAAATGCTGTTTTAGGTAAAGATCAGATGCTGGGAATAGAATAAAAGTATGAAATTTTACATCTAAAAATACCTCAACAGAGAAAATTAAAACATCAAAGCAAGGATCTTAGTGATTAAAAGTTATATCTCATAAGCAGTCTTACCTGGCCTTCCAATATGTTTTCTTCTTCCATGTGCTCTTGCTGTATTTCATGGAAGTATTTGAAGAAGAAAGAGCTAAGAGATGGGATTATTAGTATATAAAATAATGGAAGTAGTTATTGCATTAAAATAAGTTATTCTAAATATGTTTCTTAAACTAAATGAAATAAAATACAGTTTAACAAGTTAAATGAACATTAGAAAATAAAACTTTATTTTTATAAAACAAGTTATTAAAACTATAGGATATATAGACTTTAGAAAAATGACATTTACATTTAAAAGTTCTTAGAAAAACTCATGTAGTATTGATTTTTTAAATTAATAATGATATATCCCTTTTTATTATTAGACAAGCATGAAGTTATGTAAAGAGATGATATCTGGAAAGCTGACATTTTTCCAAGTACATACATTTATTTTTCTTTAGAGTAACCTTAGCCAGGAAACAGTGAAAATATATACATGAAAAGCTCTTATCTCTATCCACACATTTTATTTAATTCTGAGATCGTATAAAAGGGATTTGAGACTAGCAGCATAAATAGTAACATTATAAGTCACCGAAGATCTGGGGGAAGTACAGAGGATTTTAGAAAAATGCTTGGTTTTCCAATTAATTTCATTTCCATAAATATCCAACTCCATATTCTGTTCAGCATGATAAACAGGTGTGATAAGAAAATGGGTCTGTTATTGCTTTATTTCAGGGAAACACTTGTGGTTCTTTACAGCAGATATTTGTAGCTATACCTTCTGAATCTAAACATAAAGAATTAACTAAAGGTAATAAAGTCAAGATTTTTTTTCAAATTTTAAAAGTTCATTGTTCACAGAAAAAAAAATCGAAGATTACGTTATTGTTAACCATGTGGATGTAGTGTTTGCAACTTTGGCATGGAAAGAAAAAGACAAAAACAAGCACCCTGATGAGAATTCAAATGCTATTCAGTTTGACTTCCAGACACATCGCTCTGAATGCTGGGCACCTGGCACATAACAGGCACTATGCAAATGTTCAATGACTGAACAACTAAATGCCAAATCCACCCCTCTCTCTTTCTTCTTATGGACTTTAATTCCCATTTCTTGCTTAGTAACTGTGCAAGCAGAGGAAAAACTCCACATTTCTTTTCATTCCCAGAATTCAGTTCATTCACTATTTATTAGCCACTTCAAGTGTGCCAGCTTGCCAATAATGGTTTGAAGTCCACACATCCCTTCAGGAGGCTCTAGACTTGAACTTTGAAAACTTGTACAGGAGTTGCTACAGTAGTTGGCCCTTTCTACAAAATCTGACCTAATTTCCCAACACATCAAAAAATCTTATGCTTTTGAAATTCACATTCAAAAGGATGAATATTATTTTGGAAAGTCATTTAGTACAAAGTTATCTCAGCAACATTCCCACATCCAGAGGATTTCAACAAATGGTAATCTAGTTTCAAAGTTTAAGTCCTTTAGGTTTCAAATGTTTTCTCCACTATTACATGACATGAATGAATAAATCTATATTTGTACTATAAATATTTTCTTTATAATTATATCATCTAAAATAATTTTATTTTAGATTGAATAAACTATTTTTCTATGCCAATTTGCTCACAAATAATCATTAGTAATTTCATGTCATTGTAAGTACAGTAAAACTTCGATATAACACACTCATTCAGGTGAAGGGGTATCTGTTAAAGCCAAAAGTCCATTATATAATAAAGTAGGTTTTCTGAATGTGTAGGTTAATAAATTCACAAATTAGTTTACTTGTTTTTACTTATGTAGACATGTTGGTGTAATTAAAACTAAGTATGTATGAAAAGTTTAATTTCACAGAAAAGTTTTCTATATGTATTACTGTAATTTTAAATTTATATTGAATAGGTTTAGTAAATGCTTGTATTCACAAGTCACTGTGAATAAACAAATGCACATGGTTGGGGCATGGCTTAGTGCATGTGAGAACAGCAGCTTGGGGGTGGGGGGGCGCGGGCGGTTGTTAAAACTGCTCCAGAAAGTTATACCACATGAGAACAGAACCAATTACTGTGTGTGATGTGATCGTGTGCAAATCATTTGCTGAACATTGTTTACAAGTGGTGACTCTTGGATTTAAATATATAGACTATAAATGATATCAGAGTAAGTGGGTAAGACACAGACACGCTCCCAGGACCAAATTGAAATTACAATTAAAATACAAAAAAACCATCCTGAATAGTCAACTGAAGACTAGCTGGAGAGAACCCTGATAACCAAGGATGGAAAAGCAGAGACCACATAGAGACTGATAGGAAGGGTGGAGGCACAAAAGGGCTGGCTGAGTTACCACAGACAGCAGCTGAAGTTCTGGAGAAATATCTCAGCTGTGGGGGTTGCCACTGATAATTCTGGGGTCTAATCGCCAAGCTGGGCCCCACAACAGAGAGCACCAGAATTGAGAAAGGTGCCCATATAACATCTGGCTATAAAAAACAGCAGGGTTGCTGTCTGCCAGGGAGAGATGGGTGGAAATGCAGGCACCCTCTTAAAGGGTCAACTCACAAAATTTTGTGTGCAACCATTTACCTTGGGCTCCAGCAGAGATAGGTCAGAGTGGACTGGAGCAGTGTGAGCATCAGCCAGGGTTGGGGCTCTCGGATTAGAGCTTGGAGGGTAGACAACCTGCTGAGTCATTCCCTCACAATGCAGAGGTCATCTTTCTCAGGCAGACCTTTGCTATCCAGGCAGTTTTTGCCTGAGGGTAAGACAGTTGACCTACCCTATTGGAAAACCCCTTGTCCCAACCTGTGGAGTTTCCGAGGCCCATGAAGAGACTGAGAATAACAACTAGTCTTCAGGCAGAAGCAATTGCCCCACCCTATTTAAAAAGGTCACACCCCACCTGTGGATGATTGCCTGAGGCTACTCAGACTGAATCCAATCAATCTGAAGGCAGAGCCCAGTCTTTGAAGGCTTTGAGGCTTTGCCAGACCTAATTAGTCAAAAATAGCATTTTGGTCCCTGCCACAGAGACCACCCCAGAGGGTGCAAGGAGGCAAAAGCCAGCAGGACCCCAAGCACCTGCAGCTGACACCTGCAGGACCAGCTCTAGGGGGAAGGGAGCATCCCTCAGCACAGAGACAATCAAGGTGTGAGACTCAAGGCAGACCCAGTTTACCTTTCATCAGAACACATGAGTTTCTGCTTGGGCTTTAATCAAATACATATTTTTAAAAAATTATCTTTATTGTAAAAGTATTACAGATGTCCCCTTTGTTGTTTTTTTGCTCATTGATCCACTCCACCTGCACTTGCCCCTGCCAGGCCTTCAGCACACTGTGTCTGTGTCCATGGGCTATGCATATATGCATTTAATGGTTTTTAAGCATCTTCTTGGTTTTATGTTTAGAACCACTTTTCTTCCATAAAGCATACTTGTTAACATATATGCATATATGTCTTTTTAAAGAAATTATGGCAATGCATGTGTACAAATATCTAAATGTTATAGATATATTTATTTCAATTTTTAAAAAATCTTTACTTTTGAAAGTATTACATATGTCCCCTTCTTTCCCCCATTGACCTCACCCAGCCCACCCCTGCCCCCCACCCTGGCCTTCACTACCCTATTGTCTGTGTACATGGGTTATGCATATATACATACAAGTTCATGGTTGATCTCTTCCCACCCACTCACCCTCCCCAGCCTTCCCTCTGTAATTTGACAGTCTGTTTAATGCTTCTATATCTCTGGATATATTTTAGTTCATCAGTGTATAAAAAAGACTTGCATTAAAGAGATTTAAATTATTTTAAAATTGTCATATTTTCTAGAAATGTTGATTATTAACAGAATTTGTAATATTTTCAGATTAATGCAAATAATATAGTTTTTCAGGTATAATATGCATTTATATTACATAAAACTATAGTACATAAAGAGTCTTCTGTGTAGATATTGAATGTCATGTGCATGAGTTATATATTTAATATCATGACATATTGGTATTATTTTTTATTAAAAAATAATATGTTCTTATAAGTGGCATTTTGCCAAGATTTTTATTCATTTTTTCATTTCTAATCATGCTTGAATTATTATCTATAAAAATTATGGATTATATTCAAATGTTATTTTGAACTAAAATATTAACAATAAAGGGTGTATCATTCACATTTAAACAGATTATTTTGGTCTCACAATATTGCATTGGTACTTGTTCAAAATTATTATTTTTTTCTCCCATTAAAACTGGTTACTGATGGGGAGATAGGCATGGGATGGAGGTAGTCAATGAGGGGGAAAAAAACGGGACATCTGTAATACTTTCAACAATAACAATAAATTAAAAAAACTGATTACTTTGAAATTGAGCATTTGAAGACATAAAAAGGAAGGGTAACAATACTCTTGATTATGTCTCAGGGTCAGGGTTCAATCCTGGAGGAAAAAAATGAGGTTTCTCTACAGGTTCATAGTGAAAAGTAAAAGCACTTGAATTTTTTAGAACTGGATGTAGAAACACACAAAACACTTGGCAAAGACACAAGCAGAGCTTATTACAAGGTTGAGTTCATTGATAGGACTCACAGTAATTTCTACAGCAGAAAATAAGTGGCCTGAAAACAAAGGTAAAGTTGCTGCATAAGGAGTTTTCCTTTTATTCTGTGAAAACTGTTTCAATACTCAAAGCTTAAGGGCATTTTACCCTGGCATCACATTGAAAATGCTTCCTTCTGCTTCAGATACCAGAGGAAGTCTAAGCTAATCTTAAAAGTATTTAGAGCCCTAGCTGGTTTGGCTCAGTGGATAGAGCATCAGCCTGTGGACTGAAGGGGTCAGTGCCTTGTTCGATTCCAGTCTAGGGCACATACCCAGGTTGTGGGCTCGATCCCAAGTAGGGAGTGTGCAGGAGGCAGCCTATCAATGATTCTTTCTCATTATTGATGTTTCTATCTCTCTTTCCCTCTCTCTTCCTCTCTGAAGTCAATAAAAATCTATTTTTTTAAGTATTTAGAGACATTGTCCTTATGTTAATAACCTATCAAATGCTCTTGGTGCATCATTACAGATCTAGTTAATCTCTTAATGCAAAAAGACCATGGAACGACATTTTCAAACTAAATTTTCATTATTTTTATTTAATACTAGAGGCCCGGTGCACAAAAATTTGTGCACTTGGGGGGGTGTCCCTCAGCCCGGCCTGTGCCCTCTTGCAGTCTGGGACCCCTCAGGGGATGACCACCTGCTGGTTTAGGCCTGCTCCCCGGGGGATTGGGCCTAAGCTGACAATCAGACATCTCTCTGGCAGCCTGGGAGCCCTTGGGGGATGTACACTTGCCAGTGGGGAGCAGACCTAAGCTACAGTCGGACATCCTTAGCGCTGCTGAGGAGGCAGGAGAGGCTCCCACCACCACCACTCTACTGGCAGCCATCAGCCTGGCTTGTGACTGAGCAGAGCTCCCCCTGTGGGAGCATACTGACCACCAGAGGGCAGCTCCTGCATTGAGCATCTGCCCCCTGGTAGTCAGTGTGTCTCATAGTGACCAGTCATTCCCAGTCTTTCTGCTGTTAGGGTCAGTTTGCATATTACCCTTTTACTATATAGGATAGAGGCCTGGTGCATGGGTGAGGGCCTGCTGGTTTGCCCTGAAGGGTGTCCTGGCCAGCCAGGGTGAGAGGTTGATGGCTGTTTGCAGCTGGTTACACCTCCTTCAGGGTGGGGGTCCCCACTGGGGTGCCTGGCCAGCCTGGATGAGGGGCTGATGGCTGTTTTCAGGCTGGTCACACCACCTTCAGGGTGGGGGTCCCCACTGGGGTGCCTGGCCAGTCTGGATGAGGGCTGAGGGCCGTTTTTTGCCTGGCCTGCTACTGAAGCTCCCAGCCTCTCCTTTTTTCTTTTTTTTTTTAATTCTGGGATTTATTTGCCTTCTATAATTGAAACTTTGTTGCCATCCTGCTCGCTCCAGCTCTGAGGCCGCGGCTGGCTGAAAGCAGGTATCTGGGGTTTGTTTAGCTTCTATAATTGAAACTTTGATGCTTTTGGAGCTGTTGCTCAGAGCTGGCCACTGCAGGCGGGGAACCTTGGCTTCCTCCATCACTGGAGCAAGCAAACCTCCTGCTCGCTTCAGCTACATGGCTGCCGGCCACCATCTTTGTTGGCAGTTAATTTGCATATCTCTCTGATTAGCCAATGGGAAGTGTAGCAGAGGTATGGTTAATTACCCTTTTTGTCTTTTATTAGATAGGATTTATGTAGCAAAAAAACTTTAAAATAAACCACAAAGTAACGTAAATTATCATTTAAATTAATATGTCAGATCTTATAGATTCAAGTGGAGATTGTGATTTTGCCAGAAACTTGTGAAAAACGTTTGAAGTGATCTTTACATCAAGTTGAATAACCTTTTACCAATCTTCAACTGATAAATCGCTTTGCTTATTGGAACTGAGCTTAATTTGAAATCAAACTAGTAAATAAGAAATCAATTAAACTAAATAATCATATTTCCATAATAAAATGAAATAGGCCAGAGATTTTCAACATTTTTCATCTCATGGCACACACAAACTAATAATTGCTGTGTTGGCTGTTGAAATTATTTATTGGATAATCTAAGGGAAAAGAGGTCAGTGCCTCTGATGTTTTAAAATTCTTGTGGAACACCATTAAAAATTGCTGACATAGACTGTTAGCTAAAACTTGTTCCTCGCCAATAGTTGTATATCTGTATTCTGTGGCTAGAGAGTAAGGAAAATTTAAATGATTCTGGAGATTCAAACAATTCCACTATGTCAAAAAATGATTCTTTCTCATTATTGATGTTTCTATCTCTCTTTCCCTCTCTCTTCCTCTCTGAAGTCAATAAAAATCTATTTTTTTAAGTATTTAGAGACATTGTCCTTATGTTAATAACCTATCAAATGCTCTTGGTGCATCATTACAGATCTAGTTAATCTCTTAATGCAAAAAGACCATGGAACGACATTTTCAAACTAAATTTTCATTATTTTTATTTAATACTAGAGGCCCGGTGCACAAAAATTTGTGCACTTGGGGGGGTGTCCCTCAGCCCGGCCTGTGCCCTCTTGCAGTCTGGGACCCCTCAGGGGATGACCACCTGCTGGTTTAGGCCTGCTCCCCG
>NW_005353920.1:458841-492304 GCF_000412655.1 Myotis brandtii
GGAGCGCTGCTCATCCTGGTCAGCCAAGCAGTGCTCCCACTGTGGGAGCACACTGACCACCAGGGGGAAGCTCCTGCATTGAGCATCTGCCCCCTGGTGGTCAGTGTGTGTCATAGTGACCAGTCATTCCCAGTCTTTCTGCTGTTAGGGTCAGTTTGCATATTACCCTTTTACTATATAGGATAGAGGCCTGGTGCATGGGTGAGGGCCTGCTGGTTTGCCCTGAAGGGTGTCCTGGCCAGCCAGGGTGAGAGGTTGATGGCTGTTTGCAGCTGGTTACACCTCCTTCAGGGTGGGGGTCCCCACTGGGGTGCCTGGCCAGCCTGGATGAGGGGCTGATGGCTGTTTTCAGGCTGGTCACACCACCTTCAGGGTGGGGGTCCCCACTGGGGTGCCTGGCCAGTCTGGATGAGGGCTGAGGGCCGTTTTTTGCCTGGCCTGCTACTGAAGCTCCCAGCCTCTCCTTTTTTCTTTTTTTTTTTAATTCTGGGATTTATTTGCCTTCTATAATTGAAACTTTGTTGCCATCCTGCTCGCTCCAGCTCTGAGGCCGCGGCTGGCTGAAAGCAGGTATCTGGGGTTTGTTTAGCTTCTATAATTGAAACTTTGATGCTTTTGGAGCTGTTGCTCAGAGCTGGCCACTGCAGGCGGGGAACCTTGGCTTCCTCCATCACTGGAGCAAGCAAACCTCCTGCTCGCTTCAGCTACATGGCTGCCGGCCACCATCTTTGTTGGCAGTTAATTTGCATATCTCTCTGATTAGCCAATGGGAAGTGTAGCAGAGGTATGGTTAATTACCCTTTTTGTCTTTTATTAGATAGGATTTATGTAGCAAAAAAACTTTAAAATAAACCACAAAGTAACGTAAATTATCATTTAAATTAATATGTCAGATCTTATAGATTCAAGTGGAGATTGTGATTTTGCCAGAAACTTGTGAAAAACGTTTGAAGTGATCTTTACATCAAGTTGAATAACCTTTTACCAATCTTCAACTGATAAATCGCTTTGCTTATTGGAACTGAGCTTAATTTGAAATCAAACTAGTAAATAAGAAATCAATTAAACTAAATAATCATATTTCCATAATAAAATGAAATAGGCCAGAGATTTTCAACATTTTTCATCTCATGGCACACACAAACTAATAATTGCTGTGTTGGCTGTTGAAATTATTTATTGGATAATCTAAGGGAAAAGAGGTCAGTGCCTCTGATGTTTTAAAATTCTTGTGGAACACCATTAAAAATTGCTGACATAGACTGTTAGCTAAAACTTGTTCCTCGCCAATAGTTGTATATCTGTATTCTGTGGCTAGAGAGTAAGGAAAATTTAAATGATTCTGGAGATTCAAACAATTCCACTATGTCAAAATAAAAACACATCCCCTGGAACTTAATAATCCAAATCATCACGCCAATTAAACCTGGCTCCATCAAAAGCCAAAGAAAACCAAAGAATAGCCACTGTCCCCACCGCCCCCCTCCCCGCCTCCCCCACACACTTTTTTTTGCCAAGTAATGTGTAAACTTATGTAAAATAAACTCAGTAAATAGTTGTTTTACTGAAATAAGTTGGACTGAGAGAATGATTAAATTTCTCCTTTAATTATTTCACATTAAGAACGTATAGGCAAATAAGTAAGATATACTATCTCTTCTGCTCTGAAATATTACATTATAACTCTCCACCTAGATGATACTAAGGACATATTTCATAATTAATAAGATAAGGTCAATTTTACTCTCTAGGTTCGTTCTAGGGTACTCACTTGAGTCTATTTAAAAGTCTACAATAAATGACTCTTAGAGGTACTATGAAGAACACCACAAGATGGCAGTATTTCAGAAATTAATACATGGAGAGAGCAATTACTTCTATATAGTACCTAAAACAATATAAAACATTTGGCTATATTTTTAGAGACTGAAAATAAAGTCATTGCTACAAGTGATTAAGAATTACTGATATCAGGATGTCTGTTTGGTAATAAACAAGTTATTTCCTTTAAGTAATATAACTGTCAGTGTGATAGTTCCAAAACATTAGCAAGCTTCAGCACATATAAATGAGTTGATGCTAATGGATTGTCAGTAGATTAATAAATCTTACAATTGCTTACGTATTGATCTATAACTATAACCATATTTCAAAAATTGTTTGAAACAATAATTCATTCTAATAAAGCATCAATTATATTGTATTCCTATATGATTGTTTAATAATCATTTTTAGAATAAGAAACAGAAATCAACAATTACACATATTAAATACATCACTTAGAGTTTTCAAACTGTTCTGAATTGAAGATCAGCAAGCTTTTTTATTGTAACTACTATCATAAAATTCTCAATTATGACATATAAAACAGAATATGAACACTCTTCCCCCAAAGAAAACCTGTCTAGAAAATTATGTCAAATATTTTCTCATGTGAATTACATATTTCCACCATTGCCCTGCTTGTACAGAGGGACTGCTCTAGGCTATCATTCATCTAGAAGTCACATGTAGTTTTTGTCCTCTAATTCTCAATTTATCTATATGTAGTAGACCTAATGCCATTGTAATTAGCTAGTTATTAATAGGAAAGGATCAAGGTGGGAGGCCAGCCATTACAGGCGTATCATTTTGACAGATTCACCAGGAAGCTGTAAGTTTGTACTCCAGGAGCCACCAGCCTATTCCCAGGACAACAGTGGGGGAAGGGATCCAACAAAGGGAAAACAAATGCATGCCCAATAAAGTTGGGGTGACATAGGAAAGGTACTGGCCTGTCAGCCCCACATGGGAAGAAAGATCATTGTCCAGCACATGAAAACTTGGGAATACTTAATATCCTAAACGAACAAGTTTTCTCTCTTATACTCTTGGCTCACTCTTAGCTTCCTCGAATCCACCTGTGTTTCCTCCATAGCCATGTGGACCCGTGGACCTCACATGCGATGGACTGTTGGACTGCAGCGGGAAACACAAACTAAGCTAGCCTGATGATGGACTGTGCAGGCATGGAAAGGAAATGCTGGATCCTGGCTCTGATTTTAGCCCCGATAAAGGCAAAATGGGACTTCCTCCTCCCTGGCAGGACTGAGGAAAATGAAACCTCGGAAACGCAGGGGTTTGATTCCACAGAAATAAGGCTTTCCACAATATTGCATCCTCCTGTGCCACTCTCAGAAAATTATTTTACTCAAGATATTGCAAGAAATCCACCCCCTTCCCCCGCCAGCAACTGGGAGAGACGAGGACCTCTCCCCTCTATTAACAGACCTAATTCTACCTTTGTAGGTGGAATTATTATAGCAAGATATGAGAAATAAGTGTCTATATTAGAGAAGATAATACATCTTTTTATGATTTTTTTAACCTGTTGAAATCTGGCAGTACTTATATTAATTTTATATTAATTTATTTTAAAGACTAGAGGCCTGTTGGCTGCTGGCACCAGTTTGCCTCTGGCACCAGGGACCCAGGTCTTCGCTCTGGCTGGGCTCCAGCTGGAGCCGGCCCCGGAGCCATCTGGCTTCACTGCTCCGGCCCCGGAACCGTCCGGCTTCGCTGCTCCGGCCCGGGGGCCATCCGGCTTTGCTCCTCCACTTGGAGCCTACGTATGCAAATTAACCGCCATCTTTGTTGGGTTAATTTGCATACTCTCCTGATTGGCTGGTTAGCTTAGCAAAGGTACGATCAATTTACATGTTTGTCTATTATTAGGTAAGATACTTTTTTCTTTATATCAATTTTTAATAGTCCATTCTACTTCTCTATTATTTGCTTTGAGATTAGAGGTTAGGTACAAGTTCTATATGGTGATGAAACACAGTCCTAACACTGAAACTAGATCCCCAGACCCTAATACTTTATCTTCTCTCCTAGTTTATTTTGCCTTTAGGGAGATAACAGCAGTCAGGTCTCCTCACAATGCCTCTGACATCACCAGACCTCGCCAGACACACGGGGCCCAGAGGCTTGTGTAGGCACAGAGAGACCCTAAATGAACTCCAACTAACCCTTAGAATGGTAGAAACTAAAATTCTCCTTTAGCAGGAACCTCTGGGCCCAGACCCGGTCCTCAAAGACAGTACTGTATTCAGAAATAAGGGGTACCTTAGTAATTTGTGCTTAGCTGGGTACCTAGATCTCTCCCAATCAGTCCATGCCAACTTGAAATTCCATTATACTTCCCCTCATCTTTCCCTTTCCTTACCTTAGATGACATACTCAGATTGTCTAATCAGGACTCCTGAATTGGAACTAATAAATATACATATAGATATAGTTTGTCCTAAATTTTACCCTTTACATTTGCTCCATCTTTATTTAGAAAGACTGACCTGAGCCTTGAATCTGGCCTCCTTATCTGAAGCTGGACAAATAAATATTTTCTCTGCAAAATCCCGTTGCCTCAGACATTGGTTTCTCTGAGCACGGCAGACCTCTAACTCACCAAGTTTGGTAACAACAATGCATTTCACTATATCTTTATTTTAACCTCTTTGGTGACACCATAAAAACCCAGTCAAACATCTTACTAAGACAAATGCTGTGACATAGGCAACAAGCAGAGGAAAGGGGCTTTCTCTGCTTGCATGCAAGAGAAAGAGGCAGCTGCTTCCTGGGCACCTCCTGAAAAGAGTGAAGAAAAAAACCTTTGCTCTTTGGAGACAATATGGGTAGCATCTTCACTCTAACCTTTGAGAATATAAATAAATACATCTCTCTAAGGACAAGACAAGTCTGGGCGTATCCAGGCTTTAAGACCTAGGAATGGATGTCTTCTAAGTTCTGCCCTCATTTCCCCTTGAAATGGAAACACATACAGGTACAACTAAGTACATTCTAAATTCTCTATCTAAGCTGTTGTAAGTTAGCTTGCCAAGGCTTGATATTCACACTTTAATCAGATTTTGTGCCACTTTTACCTACATTTGTACTAATCAGTATCTTCTATTTTGTAGCCAGGCCATTAGTATCTATTTCTCAATTACCCATTACTTACTTTCTCCTCTTGATCATGATATCATCAATAAAATATTCTGCTATTAATCGTTTGAAGACAGCCGAATTTTCTACCCCAGATGTGCCTCTTTGGAATAAGAATTAATTTAGGCTGATTATTTTTAAGAAACCGCAGACATAGGGAAAGCTCTGAAAATCCAATAGCAGTTACCTTTTTGCAAGAGACATTTCTATTTATAAAGAAAGCCTCCATCTGTAAGGGTGTCTTCTTCCCTGTACTGGAAAGAGAAGGATGACTAAATCTCTAGAAACTCTTATCAATGGAGAAGGCAAGGATCTAAATCTGAATAATAACCATACTCTTATTTACTGAGTTTTTTCTGACAGCCTCCCAGAACTGGCTGCTCAGCCTCTGAAGACTTCTTTTGTCCTTAGTTGGAGATGGTATTTAAGAAGGTGGCTTGAGCCCAGCTGGCGCGGCTCAGTGGTTGAGCATCAACCTATGAACCAGGAGGTCACGGTTTGATTCCCGATCAGGGTATATGCTGGGGTTTCAGGCTCAATATCCAGTGGGGGACATGCAGGGGGCAACCAATAAATGTTTCTCTCTCATCATTGATGTTTCTATCACTCTCTCCCTCTCCTTCCTCTCTGAAATTAATTATATATGAAGGTGGTAGCTTGGGCCATTTCAAGGAGTTACTCAATTTTCCTGGGTCTGTCCCCTGTATACAGTAGGTACACATGTTATCAAACTGCTGTTTGTTTTTCTCCTATTAAGATGGGTTTTTATTACAGAGTATACTTTCCTTTAAATTCAACTTAAATTCTCTCTATATAGATTATTTGCAGACAATGTATATTCTTTTTTAACAATTTATATTCTTATGTTAATCTAGTAATTATGTATAATGCCCCTTTTTCTGTGAAGGCAAAATGGGTATAATTTTCTTATGCTACTAGTATTGAAAAATCTATATTGCCCAAATGTATGATTGACATGCATTGTTAGGGGCTGTTTGAAATCTCATCTAATAATTATCTTTTGTTGTGAAATGAGCCTGCTATTTCAGTGACATTTTCTATTTAATTCCCCAAGTCAATACAAATTTCCTCCTCTCCTTTCTCTCCAATTTGAACCATGAAATTTCTCAGTACTTTTCTGAGCTTTTCCCCTTCACATGATTGTCTTGGTCAATCCCCCTCCCTCTCTATTTCCCGAAGTGTTTCTTTATTGTAACAGAGTGAAATACTCTGACCCCTTCTTGTTCAAAGCTACTTTGCTCCCTTGGCCTTCAGGCTAATAGCTTCTGCTTAGTCTTGCATGCAGACATATTAATCATTAGTGGAATGCTGACCTCCCAAGGATATAACAGAAATATGTACAAAAATAATGATTACTTATCAAAGATTTGCAGGAACCTCCTGAGATTCACATCAACTAGCACAACCTTCATTGGACCCCTGCTGGTGCCCAGATGTCTGCAGTGATCCATCACCTCTTGCCCCTCCCATTTCCCCTTCCCTTGACATAAAAGATGCCTGAGCTCTGTACTTTGGTAAGATGGATTTGAGGAACCACTATGTCTCCCATCTTCTTAGTTGTACCTTCTCAATCAATAAACTTTTCCTTAATCCAACTCTGACATTTTGGCCTTTCCGAGTACTGGCCACAAGGACTTTATTTTAGTAACATTACTAGCCACGTATTATTTGATTAATCAGAATTTTTTCTAAAAGATATTGAAATATTTTATGGTATCTTCCAATCCTCCTCTGGTATTATATTTATGGGTATCTACAGTTTGGTCTGATGTAGGTATATAAAGATTGCATTTAGTTTTATCTATTTTATGTGCTGTTAAATATTATTTGTTATCAAATTTTTCTGAGTTTCCCTCCCCCAAATAATATCTATCTTTATTAAATATCCACAAATTGGTGCTTTTACAACTTTATATTTTTTAAGGGCCATCCTGAAAACTGTCTTCATTGTTCCATTTACTTAATTTGGATATTGCTCTTCTAAAGACCTTATTTTTACCTTTTCTTTTCACTCCCAATGACTAACCTCACAGACACAGACAACAACAGAGTGATTTCCAGAGGGATAGGGGGGTGGAGGGAGGTAGAAGTGGGTCTATAGGGAATAAATGGTGATAGAAGACTTGACTTGGGGAGGTGAACACACAGTACATTATATCATGATCAATCATAGATTTGTATACCTGAAACCTACATAATTTTATTAACCATATCACTAAATAAATTAAATAAAATACAATCTATGCATATTTGCAATACAAGACTTGGTTTTCCTGTCAGGGCTTTCATAGCTTTTTCTGATTATTTAGATTACACCAGTGTTTATGTATTGCTGGTATGTCATGTTTTCAGTTAGGGTACTTTGTTGCTTTCATTCCCCCTGTTGTGGAATGAATTTTCACTTTCTATGATATCCAAATATTCTCTCAAGCTATCTATACATAGTACACACATTTTGTCATGAGGGGTATTTCTATTTATTATAAATTTCATAATATTTTTTGCAACGTTTCTTCATATATAATGACTGAACACATGTGCACATACATACTTACACATGTGTGTATAAATATGTAGTATTTTCATTTTATATTTCATTTTTAAAGCATAATACTTATACTATGGATTTTCTCAGTCATTTTTAAGGCATCTATCAGTCCCTCTTTTTTTTCCTATAGCAGCTATCATGTGACATAATTTAGTTTTTTGGTGTGTGTTTTTTTGTTGTTGTTATTGGTGGTGGTGGTACAAATATCATTAGTATCTTTTTTATTTGTTCTATTCCTTCTATATACAGAGGTCAGTCTTCTATACCTTTCTGGGTGTGAGTAGTATATTTATGTAATTCTTACAATAATGTTACTAATTCAATGGCTGCAGTTATAGTTTTTGATGGCTTTATTAGGCTCAGGCCATCAATGTTACATTATTTGAACACCCATCTCAAGAGAGACTTACTAATATTTTTATGCACAACTATTGCTTTTAATTTTTATTTATTTTTATTAATTTCAGAGAGAGGGAAAGAGGGATGAGAGACAATCATTTATCCGCTGCCTCCTACACCCCCCACCCCACCCGGGGATTAAGCCCACAACCCAGAAATGTGCCTTGACTGGGAATCGAACTATGACCTTCAGGTACATAGGTTGATGTTCAACCACACGCTGACTGGGCTGCTTTTAATTTTTAAATTATTTCTGTCATCTCTAGCTTTATTTCTTGATCTGCTAGAAAACAAATGTCTTCTTTTGTCTTTTAATCTTTACTGCTGAAAGTATTACATATGTATCGGAGCCATGGAGCTTCTGATTTTCCTGACTCACAGCAGAGTCCCTCCTCACATTTTGTGGGTCTGCCTAAGGCAGTGATGGCGAACCTATGACACGCTTGTCAGAGGTGACATGCGAACTCATTTTTTTGGTTGATTTTTCTTTGTTATATGGCATTTAAATATATAAAATAAATATCAAAAATATAAGTCTTTGTTTTACTATGGTTGCAAATATCAAAAAATTTCTATATGTGACACGGCACCAGAGTTAAGTTAGGGTTTTGCAAAATGCTGACACGCCGAGCTCAAAAGGTTCGCCATCACGGTGCTGTCCTCTCCTCTGTTTTTACTCTTTTTACTTATGCTCTCCCCTCTGTCTGAAGTGCCATGTCCCCTGCATGTCACCAGACTGACTCTTGCTCCTTTAAAAAGACTCAGCTCAGCCCCTACCCTCATTCCATCCCATCCCAGGCTAGGAGACTTCCCTGGAATCCCGAGTCCCTGCCTGAGTCACCGTGCCCTAACTTTCTGTCTCTCAAAACTGCATAAGGTTTCTAAGTTTAAATTTAGGACACAAAACAGCAAATAATCTGGAGAGATGTCACTGATGACAAGCACACCCTTCTTTAGTGTAATATTTACAATTATTTTTGTTCAACTAGCTGAGGTAGTGAACAAAGAAGGCGAGAGGGCCTTAGGGACACACTACTTTATCAGAAATGGTCAACCTCTCAGTGTCTGGGTCACAGCCGCCTTTGAGTCACAACTCTACTAGCAAGATTTTCATTTTTCATCCTGAAAAGGACATTGGAATTGTGTCACAGTTAGCATTTCACCATCTGCAGAATATCTAATTCTCCATGAGAGGCTCAGGGAGATGAATGTTTTGTGCTCAAAGCTCAATGACAGTGTGACTGGGCAGGCCATAGTGCTAAAACTTTTACTAAGGGGATGGGGAGTTATAAGAGCCAGGCATCATAGCTTACGAAACGCAGAAATCAAACTGAAACAGGTGGTTTTCCTCTGGGCAGGATGCAAAGGTGATTTCTTTGCCAGGTCCTTGTCCAGATGGATTCGAAGAATGAAGCCACGGACAAAAGGTGGAAATTTATTGGGAAACAAGCACAGACTCCCACATGGGGAGGGGGTCCCAAAGGGGTAGCCCACTAAGCCCCTCTTTCCGAAGGTTTATAAAGGCTGCAGTTCTTTGTGTCCTGATATCCCCTCTGATTGGTCACTATAGCAGATGGGGAGGGGGTCCCAAAGGGGTAGCCCACTAAGCCCCTCTTTCCGAAGGTTTATAAAGGCTGCAGTTCTTTGTGTCCTGATATCCCCTCTGATTGGTCACTATAGCAGCTTCAGAGCTCAAACCCCATGCGGAGGTCCCCCTCTTTTTCTCCTGTGGTAGAATTGTCTAATCCCTGTGAAAACCTGTTTTCCTCTTTCTCTCTTTTGTTTTTCTACTCCCTGGGGCTTTCCCCTGTCTTCTGTAAATGGTTATCTTCCTCTCCCCTTATCTGGTGGCATCTCTTTTCTCTCTCTGTGAATGTGTGCCTTTTGGCAGCTCCCAGCCCCCCAGCTTTGCAGTCCTCCCCCATGGACCCTCTTTATTTCTAAAACTCCCTAAACCTGCCTATTTTACCCTTAAAAACTCCTTTCACTTAGATCCCGATTACGGTATCCCCATGCTTTCTTTCCATTGCAAACATCTTCTTTACATTATACACTTTCCAGGTAAAAAAAGTGTTCTCCACTTTATAACTTTTACAAAAACAACACCTTCAAACCAAGCTTTAAATAAACATGTTTATCACTTTTCCTAAGAAGAACATGTTTTCACTTTGCAAAGTAAGGTGGAAACACTACCAAAACTAGCTCACATTTTATGGCAAAGATGAACCATCTCTTACTGATTTGCATGCAAATGATGCACAATCATATATGCAGATGTTAGCTATGCTAAATAATTAGTTTATATATTTAATTTCTAAAATTAGTGGAATGTATTCTAGATTTTTTTACAGTTTTTTTTTTAAGAAATCAAAGACACACGTAAAAATATTGATCAACTTAATAGAAGTCATGGGCTCTGTTTTTATTCTCTATCTAAATATCAGCAATTCTCCAATATAGAAATTCAAGTTGGATGATAATTGTAATTACCTCATAGTTCAAGATTTGGGAACATAGAGTATAGCCCAACTAGAAATATTTATGCTACTGTTTTTTTCTTAATTCCCAATAATTTATTTTTCTGATGATCTTATTTCACTTATTTCCCAATCTATGCTTTATTTAAACTTATGAATGATTTAACTCATTAGATAAATTTCAGTTAGGAACTAAAGATATTTAAGATTTTGCTTAAATTTAAATCCCATTTTCCTCACTCATTATAGGCAAGTTACATAATCTTGAATTCCTTTGTTTTTCATCTTGAAAATAAAGATAGTAATATGTATTAGTTTGCTTTTCTTCTGAGGAATAAATTGGGAGGTATGTGATTAAAATGTATTTAAATATTGTTTTTGTCATTTTCAAATGCAAAAGGAAGACTTAGAGAATTTAAGGGACTTTCCCAAGGATATCCAAGTCAGTAGTTGAAAACACACATAAAAAAATAAAGTTTTGTATATTGATGAATATTTACACATAATAACTAGCTGGTTATATTTGTAAAATAGGCAGCATGTTTTTTATTGATAAATATTGGGATGAGATAAATGATTTCTACTTTTCTATTTGTTAGGGAATATGAAAAAAACACATTTTTGTTTATCCAGTTTGGGCTACACAGTTTGTTAACATGACTAAAGACTTCTGATCAAAGAGCTATTAAGTAGTGGAGCCAGTAACTGAATGTAGAAAAAATACTGACTTTCAATACTAAATTGTTTCTAATACATCACGAGGTTCTATATTATATAATATAGTGCATTCTATTTAGAAATGACTAAGTTTATTTAGGAAAAGCAGAATAAAAATAAGTGTACAGCCCGTGCCGATGTAGATCAGTTGGTTGGGCTTTGCCCTGTGCACCAAAAGGTTGCCAGTTTGATCCCCATTCAAGGCACACACCCAGGTTGAAGGCTCGATCCCAGTAGAGGGTATGCAGGAGGCAGCTGATCAATGTTTCACTCTCACATTGGATGCCTCTCTCTCTCTCTCTCTCTCCTTATCCTTTCCCTTCTCCCTAAAAATCAATAAAAATATCTTTTAAAGTGAACAATACATGTTGTAAATAACATCTAAAGACAATACATCCTGTGCTCACAAACCAGCACAGGATGAATTAACTAGTGAATGGTACATATAATGTAAATGGAAGGAATTTAAATGAGGGGAACACCTCTTACTCTTGGTTTTCTGAACTCAGCTAGCAGTTGAAATGGATCTTTTGATAGGCTCACACCAGTTCCCCATCCAGATTTAACTTATAATATTAGCCATTAACTTCAACCCCCCCTTTGATAATTTTTCCTATGTTTCCAAGAAAATGTTAACTGTACTGTCCTGCATTTCAGCTTTGATTAGGTGCTGTGCATTGGATGCAGTATGTTTTTTGAGGATATGCTATGTCAATGTCCATTTCCTTTCTCTCAGAACATTTTCTGACTTGAATGTAGTCATTGATTGGCTGAACTGTGTTCACTATCTTGTTTATTGAGAGTTGCACTGATTGGCTTTATTATATTGTTTGATTCTTGGATAAGATTGGACTTGGCTTAAGTGCTAACAAACTATCAGAAAGAGAAATGAAGAAAACAATACCACTAACTATTACATCAAAAAGAATAAAACACCTAGGAATAAATTAACCAAGGAGGGGAGGGGGAAATATCTGTATACTGAGAACTATAAGATATTGATGAAAGAAATTAAAGAAGACATGAATAAATGGAAAGATAATTTGTTATCATGAATTAGAAGAATTAATGTTAAAATGTCAATACTACGAAAAAGCCATCTACAGATTCAATACAATCCCTGTCAGAATTTCAATGGAAGTTTTCAGAAATAGAACAAATAATTTTAAATTTGTATGGACCCACAAAATACCCTAAACAGCTAGAACAATCTTGAGTAGCACTTGAATAGACATTTTTCCAAAGAAGACATACAAAGGCTAAAAGGTACATTAAAAGTTGCCCAACATTATTAATGACCAGGGAAATGAAAACTGAAATCATAATGTGATATCACCTTACACATGTTAGAATGGCAATTATAAAAAAGACTAGAGGCCCGATGCACAGATTTGTGTACTGGTAGGGTCCCTTGGCATGGCTTGTAGGGATCGGGCTGAAACCAGCAGTCCAACACCACCTGCAACTCCTGCCTGTTTCTCCTGCTCATTCCGGCCCTGCTACACCTGCAGCTGCTGCTCGGTAGGCTCCCTACCGCTCCACTGTGGTCTCTGGGCTACAGCAGCCAGCTGTGAGCCCTGTGTCTGGCGCCTGTTGGTGGGAGTGCACTGACCACCAAGGGGCAGCTCCTGCATTGAGCATCTGTCTCCTGGTGGTCAGCGCGCATCATAGCGACCGGTTGACTAGTCTACCAGTCGACGGTTCGTTCGGTCACTTAGGCTTTTATATCTATACTAATAAAAGGGTAATATGCTAATTAGACTGGGCATCTTCCAGACATCCTTCCGGACAAAGCCATGGTGGCAGGGGTCAAGGCAGAAGCAGTTAGGGGTGATCAGGCCAGCAGGCGAGCAGTTAGGGGGTGATCAGGCCTGTAGCAGAGGTGGTTAGGGGTGATCAGGCAGACAGGCAGGCGAGTGGTTAGGAGCCAGCAGTCCCGGATTGTGAGAGGGATGTCTGACTTCAGGGATTGGGCCTAAACCGGCAGTCGGACATCCCTCAAGGGGTCCTGGATTGGAGAGGGTGCAGGCCGGGCTGAGGGACCCCTGCCCTCCCGTGCATGAATTTCATGCACCGGGCCTCTAGTATATAGATAAGAAGTAACAAGTGTTGGTAAGAGTGTGGAGAAAAGGGAACCCTTATGTGCTGTTGATGGGAATGTAAGTTGGTGTAGCCACTATGGAAAAGTGTATGGAAGTTAATAATAGAACTACCATATGATATAGCAATTCCACTTCTGGGTATTTATCTCAAAAAATGAAAACACTAATTAAAAAAGATATCTGCACCCTCATTTTCATTTCAGCACTATTTACAATAGCCAAGGCATGGAAACAGTTTAAGTGTCCTTCAATGGGTGCATGAAGATTATATATATATATATGTATGTAATATATAAGTAATTACACACACTTTGCATAATTATAAAGGCAGTGTTTATTAAAATGCATTGTGTGTATGCATTTTGGGGGAACATGCTGTATACACACATACACACAATGGAATATTATTCAGCCATAAAAAAGAAGAAAATATCGTCATTTGTGACAACATGGATGAACTTTGAGGACATCATGTTAAATGGAATAAGTCAGACAGGGAAGGACAAATATTATATGATCTCACTTATATGTAGCATCTAACCCTCCCCCCTAAAAAACAAAACAAACAAACAAAAATCAAACAAGCTCATAGGTACAGGCAACACATTGGTGGTTGCCAGAGGTAGCAAGTGGGTGAAATGGGTGATGAGCATCTAAGCAGGGGTTCTCAAACTACGGCCCACGGGCCACATGCAAATACAAATATTGTATTTGTTCCCGTTTTGTTTTTTACTTCAAAATAAGATATGTGCAGTGTGCACAGGAATTTGTTCATAGTTTTTTTTAAACTATAGTCCGGCCCTCCAACGGTCTGAGGGACAGTGAACTGGCCCCCTGTTTAAAAAGTTTGAGGACCCCTGTTTAATTCCACAGAAATAAGCTTTTTCCAATACCTCATCCTCATGTGTGAGACTCATAAAACTCTTTTTCTCAGGATGTCACAAGCAGCCCACTCTCATGAGCAAGAGGTGGGGCTGACGACTCTCCCTACTGATAACATAGCCAGAGCTTATAAGATTGGCACTGTGGTCTCTGCAGTAAGAGGATCCACATGACAACCTGTAGCTCTCAGTCGTGATATCCCTATGCTTGCCAGCAACCGTGTTGTAGTTAACCATTACCCTGCTATTCCATGATGCCAGCATAAATACTCCAGAAGATTTCAGTGGT
Source organism: Myotis brandtii (assembly GCF_000412655.1). Lineage (NCBI taxonomy): Eukaryota > Metazoa > Chordata > Mammalia > Chiroptera > Vespertilionidae > Myotis > Myotis brandtii. Next base: position 473,259 of record NW_005353920.1, read on the forward strand.
TCTCTATTCAAGAGTCCAGGCAATATGTTTAAAAGAGCATGGTGGGGAGTGAAGGGTAGTTAAAGTTGAGCATCAGGCCCTAATTCCAAATCTGCCCATCTAACCACCTTGCCAAGAACAGAGAAGCTGTACCTAACTTCTTTAGGGGGTCCAGTGTAGATGCTCTTTAGGCTTCTCATGTGCCTTCCTAAGGTCAGTTGGGTCTTTGAGAAAGCAGACGCTGAGCCTAACCGGTTTGGCTCAGTGGATAGAGCATCGAACTACTAACTGAAGGGTCCCCAGTTCGATTCCGGTCAAGGGCATGTACCTTGTGCATGTACCTTTGTTGTGGGCACATCCCCAGTGGGGAAGGGGGGGTGCAGGAGGCAGCTGGTCGATGTTTCTCTCTCATCGATGTTTCTAGTTCTCTATCCCTCTCCCTTCCTCTCTGTAGAAAAATCAATAAAATATATTTTAAATAAAAGAAAGAAAGAAAGCAGATGCTGAGACTGAGTTAGGAGCAGAGTTTTAGGGGAGGGAAAGGTCATATCTGTGAAAGATGAAGGCAGAAAGAAGAGCAAGATTGTGCTGGGAGTGCTTTAAGCTGTGATGCAGATCTGAACAATCTCTGACAACCCAGCAAAGAGCTTTGGAACTGAGATGCCCACTGGAGAGGTCTTGCTTTGGGCGGAAATAGTCTGATTCCCTTGCTGTTGTTGGTGCTGTTGTTAGTCACTAGCTGGCAGATGCCTAGGAAGACTGTGGTCTCAGAGAGAGAGCTGAGGCAGAGTCTGAAGGTGCTAACAGCTTCAGGTCATCAGCTAAGTGCTCTTCTCACAGCTGGACAGCAATTCTTCTTGAAAGGAGAGCTTCGAGGCACCTCAGCAGCTCCTACATCCCTCTGTATTCACCCTCCTTTCCTCCCCAGAGTCCCCAGACTTCTGGGACCATCTGCCCTCCCTCAAAAACCATCAAGTTCCAAATTCTCTCATGCATGTGATAAATTTTTGGCCTTGAATACTTACTTACTGCTGAGCATTTCTTCTCTGCATTTTCTGCTGCCCTGTGAAGTGCTCTTCTAGGGTCTCCCATTTTGGGGCCTGGGAATGAACAGGGTGAGCTCTGATCCTCTGGGGGTGGGAGGGCCACACTGGCTGAGCTTGTGCTCAACTAAAATGTTTAAAATGCAGCAAACCTCTCAGCTCAAGGATGACTCTCCTTCACAGACCCCCCTATTCACATCATTTGTTTTCATTTTATTCTCATAATTTTTTTTTAATTTTTACTTTTCAACTAGAGGCCTGATGCACGAAATTCATGCAAGGGCTCGGCGGCCCTCGCAGACCCTGGCTGCCTTGGCCCGTGCAGCCCAGCTTCATCTGGAAGGTCATCTGGATGGTCGTTCTGCTGTTTGGTGTAATTAGTATATTAGCTCTTTATTATATAGGATTATAGTTGACATTCAATGTTATTATATACTAGTTTCAGGTGTATGGTATAGTGGTTAGTCAATTATATACTTTACAAAGTCATCCCCCTGATAATTCAAATACCCATATTGCCTATATTTCCTATGCTACATCCCCATGACTATTCTGTAACTACAAATTTGTACTTCTTAATCCCTTCACCTTTTTCACCCAGTCCCTCCCCTCTGGCAGCCATCAGTCTGTTCTCTGTATCTGTGAGTCTCTTTCTATTTTGTTTGTTTGTTTTGTTCTTCAGATTCCACATGTAAGTAAAATCCTATGGTATTGGGCTTTCTCTGTCTGACTCATTTCGCTCAGCATGATACCCTCTAGGTCCATCCGTGTTGTTGTGAATGACCTATTCACATAGTTTTGATGCTATTTCCTAAGGACAGTGACCCAGACTGTGTTGTGCTAAGAACACAGCTGCTTCCTTCCTGTGATCATTGGCTCACAAAGGGAGCTGGGCCTGAACTCCAGATGACCTTCCCTGAGAAGCAGAAGACTACACTCAAGTCCGCTGTGACACCCTAGAGTAGCGGTTCTCAACCTGTGGGTCGCGACCCCTTTGGTGGTCGAACGACCCTTTCACAGGGGTCGCCTAAGACCATCCTGCATATCAGATATTTACATTACGATTCATAACAGTAGCAACATTACAGTTATGAAGTAGCAACGAAAATAATTTTATGGTTGGGTCACAACATGAGGAACTGTATTTAAAGGGCCAGAAGGTTGAGAACCACTGCTCTAGACACTGGCCAGCTTTTGGGACCCCAGCTGTACTTTTTCCAGCACTGGCTTCTCTCAATAAACGTTGCTTTCTGCTAACGTTTTTTGTCTGTGACTTCATTCTTTGATTTTGCCGGACAACAAACTCAGACCTGACCCCCACATTTGGGTTTCAATATGTGACATAGGGTAAAGAGGGAGTACTATATCTAAGGGAAAGTGGTAAAAATTGGCTTAAAAAATCTATTTTACCAATATAGAATGTGAACAATCTAGGGATTTTTTCACCCAGAACAACAGACAAGAAGCTCAGCATTCAGATCTATTAATTTATTTATTACATGATCTACCAAATATGGATCATCTACATTTTTTTCCTAAATGACTGGTGTAATGAATGCTAGGTAACAAAATATTAATTTTAGCATAATGAAAATAAATAACTGCAGGGCTCTAAGAGTAAGATTACTATCAATTTGAGCAAAACAATTTAAACACAGCATTTTTACACATGGACTAGTTAGTCCCTTGTGTGAAGGGATCAGAGAAGGGAATTAAAATTTTGACCCCAGTATTAACATTTGCTACATGGTTGAGACTCATTTCTTAAGTTTCATTCAAGTAGTTTCCTGAAAGTAAAACATGTTCATAGAATCAACATTATCCAAATCTGGATCAAGTCTTGGTCTCGGCGTTTGACTTGGGGTCGTCGCCCACTCCGTCAGGCACACCGGGGGTCTTGGGACCTCACAAATAGACATTTTTCCAAAGAAGACATACAAAGGCTAAAAGGTACATTAAAAGTTGCCCAACATTATTAATGACCAGGGAAATGAAAACTGAAATCATAATGTGATATCACCTTACACATGTTAGAATGGCAATTATAAAAAAGACTAGAGGCCCGATGCACAGATTTGTGTACTGGTAGGGTCCCTTGGCATGGCTTGTAGGGATCGGGCTGAAACCAGCAGTCCAACACCACCTGCAACTCCTGCCTGTTTCTCCTGCTCATTCCGGCCCTGCTACACCTGCAGCTGCTGCTCGGTAGGCTCCCTACCGCTCCACTGTGGTCTCTGGGCTACAGCAGCCAGCTGTGAGCCCTGTGTCTGGCGCCTGTTGGTGGGAGTGCACTGACCACCAAGGGGCAGCTCCTGCATTGAGCATCTGTCTCCTGGTGGTCAGCGCGCATCATAGCGACCGGTTGACTAGTCTACCAGTCGACGGTTCGTTCGGTCACTTAGGCTTTTATATCTATACTAATAAAAGGGTAATATGCTAATTAGACTGGGCATCTTCCAGACATCCTTCCGGACAAAGCCATGGTGGCAGGGGTCAAGGCAGAAGCAGTTAGGGGTGATCAGGCCAGCAGGCGAGCAGTTAGGGGGTGATCAGGCCTGTAGCAGAGGTGGTTAGGGGTGATCAGGCAGACAGGCAGGCGAGTGGTTAGGAGCCAGCAGTCCCGGATTGTGAGAGGGATGTCTGACTTCAGGGATTGGGCCTAAACCGGCAGTCGGACATCCCTCAAGGGGTCCTGGATTGGAGAGGGTGCAGGCCGGGCTGAGGGACCCCTGCCCTCCCGTGCATGAATTTCATGCACCGGGCCTCTAGTATATAGATAAGAAGTAACAAGTGTTGGTAAGAGTGTGGAGAAAAGGGAACCCTTATGTGCTGTTGATGGGAATGTAAGTTGGTGTAGCCACTATGGAAAAGTGTATGGAAGTTAATAATAGAACTACCATATGATATAGCAATTCCACTTCTGGGTATTTATCTCAAAAAATGAAAACACTAATTAAAAAAGATATCTGCACCCTCATTTTCATTTCAGCACTATTTACAATAGCCAAGGCATGGAAACAGTTTAAGTGTCCTTCAATGGGTGCATGAAGATTATATATATATATGTATGTAATATATAAGTAATTACACACACTTTGCATAATTATAAAGGCAGTGTTTATTAAAATGCATTGTGTGTATGCATTTTGGGGGAACATGCTGTATACACACATACACACAATGGAATATTATTCAGCCATAAAAAAGAAGAAAATATCGTCATTTGTGACAACATGGATGAACTTTGAGGACATCATGTTAAATGGAATAAGTCAGACAGGGAAGGACAAATATTATATGATCTCACTTATATGTAGCATCTAACCCTCCCCCCTAAAAAACAAAACAAACAAACAAAAATCAAACAAGCTCATAGGTACAGGCAACACATTGGTGGTTGCCAGAGGTAGCAAGTGGGTGAAATGGGTGATGAGCATCTAAGCAGGGGTTCTCAAACTACGGCCCACGGGCCACATGCAAATACAAATATTGTATTTGTTCCCGTTTTGTTTTTTACTTCAAAATAAGATATGTGCAGTGTGCACAGGAATTTGTTCATAGTTTTTTTTAAACTATAGTCCGGCCCTCCAACGGTCTGAGGGACAGTGAACTGGCCCCCTGTTTAAAAAGTTTGAGGACCCCTGATCTAAGGAAAAAACTTGAAGTTATAAAATAAATACATCATGGAGATGTAATGTACAACATGGTGACTATAGTTAACAATACTGTACTGTGCTATTTGAAAGCTCCTAAGAGACTAAACCTTAAAAATCCTCATTACATGGAAAATGAGGAGAAACATCATAATCTAGAAATCATGAAGGGAAAGTGTGAATGCACTGAACTCTGGCCAATGCAGAGGCAACGCCCTATCCCTGCAATGCTTAGGTTTGGACTTGCTCAAGAGGGAAAATTGTTTCAGTCACTACTTATTTGGGCTTACTCTTGTAAATAGCCAAACCTAATTCTCACTGATATACGTAGTTTATTTATTAGTTAGATGTTTTGCATGGAGTTGTCACTGATTCATGAAAATTGTTCAACTAAATGATCAATATAGTTACATTTCACACAGCATAATCATTTACAGGTTGACTTTCTGATTCAGTCTGTCTGAATTCAAGTCCTGATTCCAGCATCTACTAGCTTTCTGGCTTTAAACAAGTTACTAAGACCTTTGAAGCTCCACTTCCTCAGTTTGTAAATTGATGCTAGCTATAGCGTTTGCCCCACAGGTTTGTTGGAGGCATTGAAAGTGGTAATATATATCAAATATTGAACACTAGGCATAGCACATATTAAAAACTCATAATGTTAGTTATTATTGATTTTCTTATCATATACTTACATAACAATAAACTATGTTCAAAATAAACGATGGCCCATTTTTGGTATAGGCAAAGAATAAAAAGAAATAAATGTATCCTTTGAAAGATGTAGCCATAAACCTATATAGTACCAATACTTTTAAATCATATGGGAACAAATGATCTATATGCCTAAAATTAGACTGTGTACAGTTCATGCATTTTTAAAATCTCTCTTCTCTCTAGCTATGATCGATTTCTCTAGCTATGATCGGTTAAAAAAAAAACTATACTCACAGAGATAGTATATCTTCTTTAGTACTCATAGAAACAGGGCCCTTGCTATGGGCAAGAAAAAAAAAATGAGTTGACTCCATAGGGAACACAAAGGCCTTCAAAGATTTCCTGATAGATCTTCACATTTACTTTAATATCCATGAATATATGCAATGGGGATTCAGTTCTTTCTATAATTTAAGTGTGACTGAACTTGAAGAAATTAATTCTGTTCTCTGAGTGCTTCTTGTCTGTTGTTCTGAGTGAAAAAAAATCTCCTTTGTAGAATACCGCTCTCTCATTTTACTCTTAGAAATTTGACACATAAAATTTGAAGTGACTCAGCCAAACATGTGTAGTGTAATGTTGGTAGAATCATGACTCCCAGTATATTGCTTATTATGCACATCAAATATCAGGGAATGGCCCGAATTCACCCTTGATTGTATATGCAAAGAGAAAGTTTAGCTCATAGTAATTTAGAACCTTAAAAGAATTAAGCATTTCAATAAGATTATGTCTAATAAAATCTGTTAAATAAAAATACATAAAGTTTAAATCAAAACTATAGGGCACATATGTCCTGTTGAAGAGACAGAAGAAGAAGGCTAGGTAGTCAAGGACAGGACCATGCGGGGAGGAAGTAGAACTGGGGAACCTAACCTACCAGGGAGTGTTGCTAAGGCAACCCAGCTGGCAGCTGGCTGGGGAAAGAAGGGCGAGCTGAGCGTAGGAGACATGAACTTTAAAATGTATACATGTTGCTAAGACAGGCAACTTGCATATAACCAATCACAAAGCAGTGAAGCCTAAAACCAATCCCAAAGATGTTACGAAGGCAGAATTATTTGAAAGAACCAATCAGAAGCTAGGGAGCATACGCTGAGTGGCCAGATTATTATGACTGGCCAGATTATTATGACCACCCCATTAGTACTTCATTGACACTTCCAAAAATACTGAATATTGAAAACTTCCTAAGTAAATACTCTCAAGTTTTATTATTATTATTATTATTTGCATAACTAATTCACTTCATTGTACTGATGGGGTGGTCATAATAATCTAGCCGGTCATAATAATCTGGCCACTCAGTGTATATCTACCCACTACACAAAGAAGCACCACTCTCCCTCCTTCTCTCTCGGGCACACTGGGTTCCTGGCTCTCCTGTGGCAGGAGATATGCTCCCCTGCGCCCATGTGGCTTATGGCCATATAGGATTCCACACATGGACTAACGGACTTTAATTAGCTTGTATGCTGACCTACACCCGGCTGCAACATGGAATGGAAGCTCTAGACCAGTGGTTCTCAACCTGTGGGTCGCGACCCCTTTGGTGGTCAAACGACCCTTTCACAGGGGTCGCCTAAGACCATCCTGCATATCAGATATTTACATAATGATTCATAACAGTAGCAACATTACAGTTATGAAGTAGCAACGAAAATAATTTTATGGTTGGGTCACAACATGAGGAACTGTATTTAAAGGGCCAGAAGGTTGAGAACCACTGCTCTAGACACTGGCCTGCTTTTGGAACCCCAGCTGTACTTTGCCAGCGCTGGTTTCTCTCAATAAACGTTGCTTCTGCTAACCATTTTTTGTCTGTGACTTCATTCTTTGATTTTGCCGGACAACAAACTCAGACCTGACTCCCACATTTGGGTTTCAATATGTGACATAGGGTCAAGAGGGAGTACTATATCTAAGGGAAAGTGGTAAAAATTGGCTTAAAAAAATCTATTTTACCAATATAGAATGTGAACAATCTAGGGATTTTTTCACCCAGAACAACAGACAAGAAGCTCAGCATTCAGATCTATTAATTTATTTATTACATGATCTACTAAATATGGATCATCTAAATTTTTTTCCTAAATGACTGGTGTAATGAATGCTAGGTAACAAAATATTAATTTTAGCATAATGAAAATAAATCTTTAATAATTAAATAATTGCAGGGCTCTAACAGTAAGATTACTATAAATTTGAGCAAAACAATTTAAACACAGCATTTTTACACATGGACTAGTTAGTCCCTTGTGTGAAGGGATCAGAGAAGGGAATTAAAATTTTGACCCCAGTATTAACATTTGCTACATGGTTGAGACTCATTTCTTAAGTTTCATTCAAGTAGTTTCCTGAAAGTAAAACATGTTCATAGAATCAACATTATCCAAATCTGGATTATCAGAAATATATGGAATTCATAACCCCAGCACTAAAATAACATGGGTTTGTTTACTTAGAGACTTATAATACATTTCTAGGTCAATCAGTTCCTCTTTATAATGAGTCATCATAATGAAATATTATAATATATGCAAAAATATTCACTCTATAGGCACTTAGAAATTTAAAAAATGATTCATATGCATAAAAATCTATAAATCTATTATAAAAATGTGATTATATTTTTAATAGTTCAGCAGTTTTTAAAAACATGAGGTTACTATAACACCAACATGCTCACCTCAGAATAGCTTTTGGGACCCCAGCTGTACTTTTTCCAGCACTGGCTTCTCTCAATAAACGTTGCTTCTGCTAACCGTTTTTTGTCTGTGACTTCATTCTTTGATTTTGCCGGACAACAAACTCAGACCTGACTCCCACATTTGGGTTTCAATATGTGACATAGGGTCAAGAGGGAGTACTATATCTAAGGGAAAGTGGTAAAAATTGGCTTAAAAAAATCTATTTTACCAATATAGAATGTGAACAATCTAGGGATTTTTTCACCCAGAACAACAGACAAGAAGCTCAGCATTCAGATCTATTAATTTATTTATTACATGATCTACCAAATATGGATCATCTACATTTTTTTCCTAAATGACTGGTGTAATGAATGCTAGGTAACAAAATATTAATTTTAGCATAATGAAAATAAATCTTTAATAATTAAATAATTGCAGGGCTCTAACAGTAAGATTACTATAAATTTGAGCAAAACAATTTAAACACAGCATTTTTACACATGGACTAGTTAGTCCCTTGTGTGAAGGGATCAGAGAAGGGAATTAAAATTTTGACCCCAGTATTAACATTTGCTGCATGGTTGAGACTCATTTCTTAAGTTTCATTCAAGTAGTTTCCTGAAAGTAAAACATGTTCATAGAATCAACATTATCCAAATCTGGATTATCAGAAATATATGGAATTCATAACCCCAGCACTAAAATAACATGGGTTTGTTTACTTAGAGACTTATAATACATTTCTAGGTCAATCAGTTCCTCTTTATAATGAGTCATCATAATGAAATATTATAATATATGCAAAAATATTCACTCTATAGGCACTTAGAAATTTAAAAAATGATTCATATGCATAAAAATCTATAAATCTATTATAAAAATGTGATTATATTTTTAATAGTTCAGCAGTTTTTAAAAACATGAGGTTACTATAACACCAACATGCTCACCTCAGAATAAATGAATTCATTGTTTCATTACCTCCTGCTATGACTTTGTGTCAAGTTTGAGGATTAATATTTGCATATCATTTAACATTTCAGCTCCTTGACATTGATGATTTTCTTAGATTAGACACCAAAAGCAAAAACAAACAAGTTGGACTGCATCCAATTAAATAGCTTCTGCACAACAAAGAAAACGATCAGCAAAATAAAAAGGCAACCTAACAAATGGGTGAAAATATTTGAAAATCATATATCTGATAAGGGGCTAATATCCAAATAAAAAGAACTAATACAACTCAATAGCAAAAACAAACAAAGCAATTCACTTTAAAAATGAGGATAGGACCTGATTAGACATTTTTCCAAAGATGACATGCAGATGGCTAACGTGTATATAAAAAGGTCCTCAATGTCACTAATCATCTGGAAAATGCAAATCAAAATCACAATGAGATATTACCTCACACCTGTCAGATGACTATTATCAATAGCCCATGGACACAGACAATAGTGTGGTGAAGGCCTGGAATGGGCGGGTGCAGGGTGGATGGGGTCAATGGGGGAAAATAGGAGACATCTGTAATACTTTCAATGATAAAGGTACATTTTTAAAAAATGACAAGACATAACAAGTGTTGGTGAGGTTGTGAAGAAAAGTGTAAAATAACCTTATGCACTGTTGGTGGGAATATAAATTAGTGTAGCCACTGAAAAAAGCAGCATGAAGGCTCCTCAAAAAGTTAAAAGTTAGAACTTCCATATGACCTAGCAATTACACTTCTGGGACTCTATCCAAAGGAAATGAAAATACTAACTAGAAAAGATATCTACATGCCTACATGAATGGCAGTATCATTTACAATAGCCAAGGCATGGAAGAAACCTAAATGTCCATCAATGGATAAATAAAGACATTTTCTATGTATATATAATGGTATATTATTCAGCCATAAAAAAGAAAGAAATCCTTCCATATGCTAACACATGGATGAACCTGGAGGATACAATGCTAAGTGAAATAAGCCAGACACAGAAACAAATACTATATAATCTCGTTTTCATGTGGAATATAAAATAGTTGAGCTCATAGAACCAGTGGAAAGATTGATAAATACTAGTGTCTGGAAAGTGAGGGAAATGAGAGATGTTTGTCAAAGAGTACAAAATTTCAGTTATAAGATGAGTAAGTTATGGGGATCTAATGTACAGTGTGATGACTAGTTAGTAATACCGTATTGTATACTTGAAATTGGCTAAGAGAGAGCTTAAGTTTTTCACCACAAAAATAAAGTAAATAATAGGTAACTACGTGATGTGGTATATGAGTAAAATAACCTTATGTGAGGATCTTAAAAATATACATATATTACATTATTACAATGCATACCCTGTATATAAACATTTTATATTTGTCAATTATGACCCAATAAAGCTAGAAAAAAACAGTTGAATGTTGGGAGAGACAAAAAAGGGAAGCATTTTATATGAACTATTATTTTAAAAAAGAGTAAATGATTATAAACACATACATTTCTTATATATGTCATAGCTCTAGAATGCACCCTGGAACTTTACTTTTTCTTTCTGTCCTCTGGATAACATAATACTGCTTAGGAACATGAGGCAACACAGAAAAATATGTGATATTATTTATAATACAGCTGACTGTAGGCATTTTACATGAATTCCCAAATCAGCCTTGGCTTTTATTAACTTTCAGCTAACAGAAAACTTTTTATTGAACTTTTCCCATGAGTAGTTACTTTGAAAATTCAAGAAAAGTAACATATAGCATACCTTAATGTGCATGCATGTGTGTTATATGTGTATGTTATAAATCCTCCAGAGTAAAGTTTTTGTGGATAAAAGATAGCAGGTAGGATATAGGATACAATGTTAATTCATTGTATTAGAGCATCCTTCTTTCAAAGAGTAAAAAACAGTTTTTCTTTTCTTTCCATATCAAGATTAATTCCCATGTGAACTAAAGTGAAGGGTTTGGTCATCAAGCCAGAAACCATTGTCTAATCTTTTCATTCTTTAAAGGTAGAAAAGAGGTGGTGTTTCAACCTTTATTGACTTTTTGGGAAAATTGAAACAGAAAACAACTTTGTTTTTTGTTTCTCATAAGTCATACAAATAGTCAGCAGTGGTAAGCATTATAATATCTACTGCTGATTTTGTAATAATATATTTTATTGATTTTTTTACAGAGAGGAAGGGAAAGAGCTAGAGAGTTAGAAACATAGATGAGAGAGAAACATTGATCAGCTGCCTCATGCACACCTCCTACTAGGGATGTGCCCACAACCAAGGTACATGCCCTTGACCGGAATCGAACCTGGGACCTTTCAGTCCGCAGGCTGACGCTCTATCCACCGAGCCAAACCAGTTAGGGCTCTACTGTTGATTTTTATCTCCTTTTTTTTTTTAACAGAGGCACTTTGCATATATTATATATTTTAATATACATTTAACCCCTTAAATGCTAATCTTATTTTTTGTTAATAAAAATTAGGAAATTACCCGAAGCATGGAGGCTTTGGATCAGACAGACATGATGCCTCAATGTGGATTTGGGGGGATGAGAAGAGATAAACCAAAGGACTTACGTACTTATAGGCACAGCCCATGGACATGGGCAATAGGGTAATGACCTGGAGGGATAGATAGGGGCTGGGAAGTGGGGTAACAGGGGGGAGGGACGGGTGGGATGGGAGATATCTGTAACACTATCGACAATAAAAAATATATTTAAAAGCTTAGGAAACTGAAGCTTAGAGAGATTCAGTAACTTGTCTCAAGTCGCACTGATAATAAGTGGCAAAGCTGGGATTTTAACAGTTATCTATGTCCCCAAAACTTTCTAATTCCCATCTCACAAATAATTGGCTATAGTCTCACTGAGAGTTAAACTATGCTGTGAATGCTAAGGGAGGCACTAAAGAAGTTTACTACAGAGATACCATATTAATAGATCTGCTATATGATATTCTGTCTTTTTAAAGGAAATACAATTTTATGACTTGCACGCTACTTTTAACCACAATAATAAAATGCTTTTAATTGGAGATTTTGTAATTTAATTAAAATGAAACATTTCATATTGTGGTTTCTAAATACTCCAAAGTATACACATTTGGGGGAAGTTTTTGCTTGTTTGTTTGTTTGTTTTTAAGTACGGTATTCTATTTACAAATCTTTCTTTAAAATTTTAAAGTAATGAAACAGTACACATTATATCAATGTTCAGATCACATCATCCCAGAATTCCAACTATTGAGCAAGAATGAATGGAATCCCATTTTCCTGTCCTGTTCCCTAAACCAGTGTCTTATTTCCTAAAAGACCACAGTTATTTGGATAACAAGGGTTTCCACTGCGATATGAAATTGGGTGGAATGGCTGCTATTTCAGTATCATACAGGCTACGAATAATAGCTGCTTCATGAGGGAGAAAGAATGTTTAAGTGTTTATTAACCATCGAATACTTGCACAACAATAATGCTAATGATATTTTGCATTTATATTGAACTTTATAGCCAGAGCAATTTTTGCAGGTTGTGTCCCATAAATGCAAGGCAGCACGCATTCCTCTCTGTAATAGGATCATCAGTGTGCCATTCAAGTAGAAATCTGAATAAACAGAAAGGACTGGTAGCTAAAGTAAAGTTAAATAGCATGAAAACCTGTGCGGCAGAGGGATTGTTTTCTGTCTCTCCAAGGGAATATTTGCTAGAGTAAAGGACAGTGTAGTAGAAAGGAAAGAACATTTCGTTCGGATTCAGAAATCTTAACTAAACTCTGCCAGCTGTGAGGATTGATGCAAATTACTTCACCTCTTTTCTCAATTCTATAAAGGGAATAATCTTTCTTGACCATCTTACCCTCAGGGTTAATGCGATGTCAAATATATCAGTATGTAACAGTACATTTTCAATGACTGAGCTGGACAAAATAAGATATTCTTTTGTTCATTACTATGCTTACTTTTAAGCTGACTCTCATAGACAACTAGCAAAACTACTAAAGTGTTTCCTAACCTTAGTGTCATTTTCTCAAACTCCTTATAGTTGACCATATTCAAAAATTAGTCTACCTACTAAGCAATGAAAAAATGCCAACATGATATCACGATATCGCATTACCAGGATTCATAAAAAGAGGCAAAGAGGATTATGGGCCCTGTTGGAAAGAGACAACTTTTTGGTCAGAACCCCAAAGTCCTGAAATTAGCCTGCATTTAACGTTGATTGAGATGCCTTTTTATTTCTCAGAAGAATTATTTTCTTAGTCTTTTAAGGTTGATGTTCTGCAATTATGGACAGAATTATGCACCCTACAGCTGGTTCACAAACCCAGTAATAGAATTGTGCACTTTTCCTGAAAAAAGCATGTCCAAAATACATTTGGCACGGTTGAGACTTTTGTCTCTATAATTTATGTAGATAAGCAATGCAAGAATTATGATAATGTATGATGTACCAACACCCTCCTTTGGGCTTGCATACAAATGAGTCATGAACTCTTCTCATAATACGAGGCATTTCTTCAGCACCCCAGCAAATACTGCCAATTAATTGCCATTTAATCCAATTTGGTCTCTCTGAGCTAATGTCTGGGGTAGTCATGGGAGCAGGTTTTCAGTTTTTAGAGAAACCATGCCCTTGCCAGGACTCTTAAAAGCCTTCCTATTTCACTGTAATTCCTTATGTGCTATGGCGTAGAATTAATAATAATAGTAATTTAAAATTTTCATTTATGTCAATAGTATTTTCATTGCTGCAAATAGTAATGATTTATTTGCTGGGTCTAAAAAAAGTGTAAAAGATTAATAAGAAATCTGCTTTCAGTCTGAAAAAAAAACTGGTCTGTGCAGTATAAATAGTTATAATATTTTTTAAATTTATGAGAGACTTTAGAAAATGAACAATAGGCAGTACGGGACTGTGATGTGTGAAAGAAAACACACACACACAAAGAAGAAGAGACACTAATGAGCCCTCAATCACAGTTCCAGGACTTGGGATAATCTCTCAATGTGGCACAGAGAGGAAAAATCCAAGCAGAGCACCGTTATCCCGCTGAGCTGAGGATGAAAAATCAGAAGTTGGTGTCAATAGCAAACATGTATCTTTAAATCTTATTATTTTATAAAAAACTTAGGAATAAACACCATACCTGCTTTAGCAAGTTCTAAGTAAGCCCAGACAAAGTGAACAGGGGAGTTGAGCGCAGCAAAGGTAGAGGAGTTCAGAAAACTAAAAACAGGGACACAAGTTCAAAGTGATCATCTGCTATTTCAATTGTCTGCTATACTAAAAATCAAAAGATTCTTCAGAGGAAAATAATAAAACTCAGACCTTCTATAATATACTATCCCACATGTCCAATGCTTCATCAAAAATTAATAGACTTATAAAGAAACAAAACTATGATTTATAATCAAGAAAATAAAAAACAGGCAATAGAAAGTGAATCCAAGAAGAACCAGATAGTAGATATAGCAGATAAAGAATTTAAAATACTAAGAATAATCTGAAATATGTTAAAATAAACAAAAATATAGTCTTAATGACTAAATCAATAAAGAATCTCTTCAAAGTAATAAAAATTATAAAAAGATCAACAGGAAATTTTATATCTGAAAAGTACACTATCAGAAATAAAAAAAAATTTGAATTACCTTACCATAAGATTGGAAATGGTAACATGAAATAAAATAAACCTAGGAGACACATCAATGATCAAAACCAAATAAATGTGAAGAAAAAAACAGTTAAAAGCGTCTTTGTAAAATATGAGACAAATCAAATTGTCTATTCTACATATAATTGGTGGGCCAGAATGACAATTAAGTTAGAAAATCATTTTAAGATATAATGACCTATTACAGAATTTTATGGCTATCACATATCCAAGCAGGACAAATTATAAACAGAATCATGTGTAAGCTCATAGGAGTCATACAGCAGGACACCAAATTTAAAGGAAAAAAAAATTAAAACAGTCAGAGATAAAAGATACACAATCTACTGGGAATCAAAGCTAACAATGACAGTTGACTTCTCATGAGAAAGCAATAGAATAAAATCTTTTAAGAAGTTGAAAGAAAAACAATTATAATTATAATTCAAAAAAAATTAAAACAGTCAGAGTTAAAAGATACACGATCTACAATGACAGTTGACTTCTCATAAGAAAGCAATAGAATAAAATCTTTTAAAAAGTTGAAAGAAAAACAATTATAATTATAATTCTATATAAATATTAAACCTTTTTAAAAAATAATACTGTAACAGATACCCAAGTAGCAAGAATATTCATTGCAAGCACAAATAATAGAACCTAAAGGGAGCCTTTCAGGTTAAAGGAATATGACACCATATGGAAAATTTCACCTGTGAAAAAGAATGAAGAACACTAGAAATGATAAGTACATGGGCAATTACAAAGAATATAATTTCATCTTATAACTTTCTTGGAAAAAAATCAACTATTTGAAGCAAAAATAATAATCCAACATGTGGTATCAAAATATATGTGTAAGTTTTAAAAAATGCATAATAGTCACACAGAGGATATGGGAAATGTAAATAGAAGTACAGAGTGTAAAGGTTATTACATCTGTAAAGTGGTGAATGGAGAGCAGGAAATGAAAACTGCAAGTGGAAAATAGGAAGAGTGTAGTGTAAATTGAGAAGGTGAAATGTCAGATATGAAGTGTAAGTTTTGAAGACTTGATCGAAAACAGACTCTGAGAAGGTAAGGATACATACTGTTAGGTCTCAAACAACTAAAAATAATAAAAAGAACTGTAGCTAAGGAGACCATAGGGGAAACCAAATAGAACTCTACAAAGGCTTAATAAACCCCAAAGAAGGCAGGAAACCAAGAAGGGGTGTGGGGAGTAGGGACAGACAATGGAAATTAAAAAGCAATTAGTACAATGGTAGAGTTAAATCTAAATATCAAATTAACAATGAACTATATGGAGTGAACATCCAAATTACAGTGAAGTAGATTAAAAAACAACACATAAATACAAGCAGTTTATATAATCTGAATTTTATTTTAGTTTATTATTATTTTAAAAATTTATCTTTGTTGTTGAAAGTATTAAGATGTCCTCCTTTCCCCCCATTGACCCTCTCCACCCCACTCCTGTCCCTTCCCCAGGCCTTCCCCACACTATTGTCTGTCCATGGCCTATGCGTATGAGTTTATAAGTTAATAAGCGGTATGGCTGGGGCTCTGGACAAAGCATGGCAAAACATAGGTCCCCATAGGCTTCCGGTCCCCACTATGGGAAGGGGCTGAGAGCCACTACAGTCCCACTGAACAAGTCCTTGCTGTCTACAAAGCTCTCATCGCCATGGGGGCCATAGTGGGCCAACACCTGTCCACGTGGGGACTGCCCTCCCAATCTTGGGTTGGATCAACCCTGTCAGGAGGCGGCCCTAGAGCCAGACCACCCAGTCTACCACCTTGACAGTGTGGAGCACGTACCTGACACAGAGAAGTACTCTCTCCATGAGCTCCAAGCGCAGAGTTGCAAGAACTCCTTGGCCCCATCGCCTATGCGACCACTAAAGACTCCCCTGCTGACAGCCTCCACCATCCATCCCCGTGACAGAAGCATACTGCTCACACCAGAATCCCCCATAGATACAGACGGGTCCTGTAAGGGCAGCAGCCCCATTGGAGGGTGATGGTGTACCACCCACAGACGGACAGAGTCTGGATGGAAGATGAGGAAGGCACAGCAATCAATGGCACGGGCCCTGGGTGGTGTGGTTGGTGACTCAATGAGCCAGGGTCACTGGTGATCTATACAGACAGCTGGGTGTTGTTTGAGGCTTGACACTCTGACTCCCTAGGTGGGAAGCCGATTCATGGCTAGAGGCTGGAAAGCCCCTCTGGGGATCACACCTCGGCAGGACCTGGCTACTCTGTGCCCAACAGGCCGTCATCCTCTATCATGAGGCTGGGTATGCCCCTTTGCGGTGCCCGGGGAATGATGAAGCGGAAGACCTAGCACACATCCACTGGCTAGAGGAGGCCCCCGCTGAAGAGACTGCAGCCTGGCTCCACCAGAAGATGAAACATGTGGGCCTGCCAATGCCCTGGCCGTGGTGAATGCCTGTGGATGGATGTAGTGGCCTTGGGCCAAGTGTGCCCCTCCCATGCAAAGAGGCACCCAAGCCACCTGCCAGTTGAGGGAGGGCACATGCGCAAGGGCAACCAACCCCTGGTGCAGAGGCAAGTGGACTACATAGAGCCACTGCCCTGGTCAGGCGGAGCTCGGTACACCATGACCTGTGTGGACACTGCTCCAAGTCTGCTCCAAGTGTGCCCAAGTGCAAAGGCATCACGATGAACCACCCTCTGGGCTCTCAAGCAACTGTGCGCCGCATACAGTAGGTGCCCCGGAGACCATCACGAGTGACCAAGGCACCCATTTCACGGGACACTGAGTCCAAAAATGGGTCAAAGATCACAACATTGACTGGTGCTTCCACCTCCCGCACACTACCAACGGAGCAAGGCTCACCCAGGGGAATGATGGCCCTGCCAAAGATGCCTTGCAGGTGGGCAGCCAGTGTCTACAGGGCTAGACTACCTGCTTGCATGACACCTTGAGGGCCCTGAATGAGAGACCTCAGGCCGTGCAACGGTCCCCAGTCAACATACTAACACAGCCCCAGACTTTCCCTGTATGCCTCCAGATGGCTACAGCAGAGGAGGCCCTGAGGCCAGGGGTGGGAACCCAGAACAATCTTTTGCTGGCTCCTTGTGACATTCCCCCTGGGCGATACAGGGCCAGACTACCTGCTTGCATGAAACCTTGAGGGCCCTGAATGAGAGACCTCTGGCCACACAACAGTCCCCAGTCAACATACTAACACAGCCCCAGACTTTCTCTGTGTGCCTCCAGAGAGCTACAGCAGAGGAGGCCCTGAGACCAGGGGTGGGAACCCAGAACAATCTTCTTTTGCTGGCTCCTTGTGACATTCCCCCTGGGCGAAAGGTTCTTAGATGGCCATGAACTGCTTAAGCTGATGCTCCCTGGTGGCCCCATAGGGTGAGGGCTTAGAGGAGGCCTTGACTCTGATCCCAGGAGTATCTATGACATGGCCTCGCACCCTAGTGTGCCATAATCCCACTATGCATACTGTGCCACGGGGAACGTGCATAGCATTTCTATGGCAGGTCTGCCTGGCTCCCTTGGTTTCGACCTCCACAACCACCTGTAGTGAGCGACCCACATGGGCCTCGTATACCAAGCCAGCCTCACCCCAACAACAGTGACCATACTAACCCAAGATCACACCCTTGCATGTGTGTTACCAGATGGGAAAGATCTGCCTTTGCTAATCCCATTAAAACATCTTTCTTTTCACCCTAGTCTGACCACAGGGAACCAGTTCCACCACTGGGCATGTACCCTGGCCAGGGTGGCCAACCGTTCAGACTGCTGGATATGCTCCAAGTTTCCTCTGTCAGCAGCGTTTGTCCTCCCCCCGTGCACCAACCCCAACAATGAGACAGAATGGAGCCGCCTGTGCCTGTGCGATGACCCTGTCCCTGACTCCAACCACATGAGCAATGAGGTCTTCCACCTTGTCTGAGAACAGATCAGTTGCGCTCAACCCTGGCTAGGGTAACCTGTGTGAGATGGACCAGGGTGGTTGACTGTGGTGCAGGTAGAATTGCAGGGTCAGACCCTCTCAGGTATTGAGAGCCAGAATAATTCCACAACAAACACCACACAACATAACAGAAGATAACATAACATAACATAACATAACATAACATAACAACAAATAACATAACATAACATAACATAACATAACATAACATAACATAACATAACATAACATAACATAACATAACATAACATAACATAACATAACATAACATAACATAACATAACATAACATAACATAACATAACATAACATAACATAACATAACATAACATAACATAACATAACATAACATAACATAACA